>NW_024039645.1:770000-880593 GCF_016077235.1 Cyprinodon tularosa
GACCAAGTAGCACTAAATTGGTGACTTAGAAACGACGCTGTCAAGGAACGCTATGGACAGCGGAAACATGCAAGAGGAGGAGAGTTTAGTGTCGGAGGTCGTGGATGAGTCTCCTCCGTCATCCATTTTTTATTTAGAGGAGGAAAGCGGGGACGAAGATGTTGTGGAAGAGGACGCCAGGGCGGCAGAAGCTTGGTTTGGTGTAGAAGGCTTCCAGCCGTACATGTTTGAGCCCTTGCCTCGCAACGCTGCCAGTTCTGTTAGCTCTACGCCTGCCGAAGACACAGACGTCCATCCCCGTGAACACTGGGACGCAACTCAATGGGAAAGGAAAGGATTCTGATTTCAACCGTGGCGTATATTAGCTGCAACACATGAATCAAGATGCTATGATCGAAAACATTTGATTGACCGCTGATATATGATTGGCCGAATTTAGGTGTTCAGGCTGACGTAGAACTAACTGGCCTGCAGAAGATAATGAGAAAAAAAACAACAAATTTTTATTTTTTTCTAAATTTTGGGACAATAGTCGTCTGATAAAGAGTACATTTGTATAAATGTTTAAGCCAGAATGATTTGACATTTAAATAGGATTTCCCTACGAGTTTAAGGCCAACTTCACAATAAACATAAGAAAATCTGGATGCCACAAATTTAACCTGATGCTTATTTGAACATAAACCATTACTTTCTAGCCCAGTAGAAATGTTTACAATTTCGAAAAACTTTTCATTTAGGAATAAAGCTAAACAACTAATGAATGGAATTCATAAACTTTGTTTTTATCCCTACTCAAAGTCCATAATAGCTCTGCTTTCATTGTAGGCCAACCACCAAACATTATGGGAGATTGCTGCAGACGCCTTGCAGAGACAAGGGTGGAACAGAAGGGAGAAATCAGTAACTTCATGATTTATTTTTCCACTCTTCACATGTTTGACTCCACAGCTTTGATTCCCATCGCGCCGAGGTTGAATGACTTCTTGCTAAAAATACGCCATTACCCGGTAATGTTTTTAGCCATGCAGAAAACTATTGGCTGGATTGACAATTTAATTGAATTTACACTTCCCCACATTAAAAAACAGTTAATGCCACATCACCCCAAGGTCTGTTTGCAACATCGTTTTTATTGCTTCTGCTGTCAGGATAGAAATAATAATGGTTCCAGTTAAGCTGTTCGGTAAATGTCAAAAAATTATCGTGAATTATTTCATTTTTTTATATAAACTACAAAAATAAAATCCTATTTATGAGTTTTTTATCATTTTAAGACCTATGAAAGACTGATTTTAGACATTTTAATATCAATTAAGGCCTTATTTTCATATTGAATTTAATGTCTTTAAGACTTTTTAAGGATCTGGAGGAACCCTGTGAAAGGAGGGTCGTTAAAGGGGATTGCTGGCCTGTTTCTGTTTGTTGGGCTGCTGGATAAAACCTGGAACTAAACGCTATTTCTGACAGTTTGAATTGAAAAAGCTTCCTGGATGGAAGAGAAACGTCTTCAAACTTGGAAACAAAGTCCAGTGGATTGATTTGAATTTTAATTTATTTTTAATTTAATGAATATTGCAAAAATAGGCACGTTTGTTGAAACCCAATTTTTGTAAAAAGACTTCGAATATCTTCATATAAAGACAGAAAGTCTTTTTCAGTGAATGAAACGCGAGTATTTGTTTTAGAAGGACTCTAGTTTGTTTTTTTTGTTTCTATATGCTCTGATAAAAGAACATCAGCAGCTGAAATAAACTCTTAGCAGTGGAGATGCTCTGATAAAGTTTTTAATCTGTTTTTAAGATACAGCGTCCAGTAATTAACCAGACACCTTTTCTTGTTTTCTCCCATCATATAAAAGGCAGACCGTTCCTATTTAATCTTATTTAATGCAGGCAGGAAGGCAGGAAAAACAGATCGTTTTATTCTCACCGTTTCTTTAAAGCTTTCCCTCTCCTCCAGGGTGAGTGTGTCAGCTTTGGCGATGACAGGGACGATGTTGACCACTTTGCTGAGACGCCTCATGAACTCCACATCCAGAGGTCTGAGACTGCAGGATTAAAGAGACATTTCAGTGGAAATAAACGTCCTGTTTCTCTCTGCTCTGTAGAACACAGTGGCAAAAAAAAACCTCAAAGATTTAAAGAATTAGATGTAATGAAACAAATAACCAATAGTGGGCAGTGATTATCTGTTTAAAAATATTTGATTCTTTTTGATATTGGTGATGGGTTTGCTTTTTTTTTTTTTTTCCTTTTTACTTCTTAATACTACGGAAGAGGATTAGGGCCAGTGGGAAAAAAAAAAAGTTAACTGATTTTTACATTTTATTTCAGTTTAGTATGGGAAAAAAGTCAGAATTCTGAGAAAAAACTTTAATCTCAGAATTCGGACTTTTTACTCAGAATTCTGACTGAATTCTGACAATAAAAAAGTCAGAATTCTGAGAAAAAGGTCAGAATTCTGACTTTTTTCCCATACTAAACTGAAATAAAATGTAAAAATCAGTTAATTTTTTTTTCCACTGGCCCTAACCTTCTTCCGTTTAATACTACAATCTACTACAAATGTTTTCCTCTCTTGAAGACGCTCGTTCATATTATGGAATAAACTATGCAGCTTGTTTCACAGCAGAAGCTTTTAGTTTTAATATAGTTTGAATTTTATCTCACAGTTGTAAAGTGGAAAAGAAATATCACTTTGTAGGGCAAGTTTCTGTTTTTGGTCACTTTATTAAATCAGCGCTAAGATGATATGTTACCTTTGGTAAATAAATTTGAAAAAAGTTAATAAATAAAAAAGCTGGAAATCAATTTCAAAAGTTAAAACGTGAAAAAAATGTATCAGTTTATGTTTTAACAACAAAGAAAAAGTTTTTTTCACTCTGATTATTTTTCAGGAATTTCTCATAAAAGCACTTTTCTTTCTTGCTTTTCTTATATTAAGTCAGACACTTCATTTTAACGTCTAAAAAATACACGTTTAAAATGTTAGGATAGTAATGAGTTCTTGTGCTGTTCTCCACTAACACTCTGAGCTTAGAGGTATTTCACTGAGGGCCCTATGAAGGGTTAAGTGGTTTATAAAATATTTGACAAAAGTCTGAGAGTGTGGCACTCATTTAATTTAGGCTCCCGTGGTCAATGCTTTCTAGATCCACATTTTACCAGCAAATCTCTATTGCTACAGAATCAGACTTTGCTCTGGTCTAAAGTAGGGATGCACGATATAATCGGCCACCTATCGGTATCGGCCTTAAAACTGAATATCGGACATCGGCCACCCCACCGATATTTAACCCGATATTTGATCAGCTTCTGAGTTTCTAAAGTCTCTTCTTCCTCAAAAACTTCTTTTTTACAAACTTAAAAACTTCTAAAGACGAGGGAAAAAATATTGATCCATTAAAATATCCCAATATCTTCATATGCTGATATATTGCCATTTAAAAACACCATATCAATCTCTTTTACTAATGAAATATTGCTATATGTCATCGTTATGCTACGAAATCCCCCGAAAATTCACCAAATGTTGCCATATTTTTATATGTTGATATATTGACGCGGTATCGATCTATTTTACTAACAAAATCTCACAAGAATTTGCAAAATATCACGAGAGTTTGTAACAGAACGATGAAATTTCACGAGATTTTGAAAGTAAAATAGATCGATAACGCGTTTTTAAAAATCTATTTGATATCAGCATATCAAAATATATTTGAGTATTTAATTTTTCAAAGTGTCAGAAATGGATAACAAAACTGCTATTTTCAATGACTACTTATTTTTGTCCAGCTTTAACATCGGTATCGATATCGGTTATCGGCTACATGAGTTTCAAATTATCGGCATATCGGATATCGGCCAAAATCCCAATATCGTGCATCCCTAGTCTAAAGTTAATGCTTGGTTGTTCACCCGGAACCTTTGCCCCATTCTCAGGTTTTCTGGAGCATCTTCCTCTTTGCAAACAACCATGATTCCCTTCTATGCAGATGTTGTATTCATGAGGAGGTGTGTCTTATTCAATGAACTTTGCAGCCCTTCAATGATTGGGCGACTTTGCAGGAGAAGAATGGGAGGAAAATATTTGCACAGCATCCTTTTCAAAAATACAATTATTTCGTGAAAGATTAGCTTTTTTATAACGTCAAAATATCTGCTGCATAAATTCTCATTAAAATCTTTTGAGGATCGGCCTGTTTTCCAGTGTAGTCCTGTTTCTCTGACTGTGACTAACTGGATGTGCTCTCTTCATCCTCTGACATGGGAGCTGGCTCGGAGCTCGTCTGCCTGGCTGTGTGTTTCCTGGACGGGGCCGCCTGTGGAGCTGGTTGACAGTTGCCTTTTGTATCTATGCTTCTTTTTCTATGTCTGCTTCTGTCTCCTTGAACCCCAGTGGGCCTCAGCAGATGGCCGCTGACACTGAGCCTGGTTCTGCTGGAGGTTTCTTCCTGGTCAAAGGGAGTTTTTCCTCTCCACTGTCGCTACGAGCATGCTTAGTGTGAGGGATTGCTGAAGAGACAATGAGTCGATGCAATCAGCTGGTTTTCCTTAGATAGAAAACTTTCAGTCAGTCTGACTGGATGATCTAGTGAACAATTAATTGGATAAATTAATCATTGAAATGATCGTCAACTGATTTAGTAACCAATTAATCGCTAACTGGAGACTAAAACATGCCTTTAGCTGACAGAATGACCCACTTAGAGCAGGGATTATTAAAAAAAAATGTATAAAAAATTAGCTAAATATTGCATTTGAGGTAATTCAGAATTCAGAACTCTTCAAGTAGAAACATTTTAGTTTCACCTGGTTTAACTTCATAAAAAAATCTTCTTTAAGGATCATTTGGCCATCTGATTATTAATCAATTAATCAAAAAAATAATCGACAGATTAACTGATTTGCAAAATAATCATTAGCGGCAGCCCTTTGTTACAGTACAGTTACTCAGAAAAAGGACAACAGCAAACTACCAGGACATGATTAATCACCTATACTGACAGGATTAGCAGGAAGAACATCTATTTCATTTCATTTATTTCATTTATTGTTTATTTGAAAGGGGACAGTGTACATTAATAAACATTAAAACAATGTAAATATACCCGAGTTAGCTAAGGAGTGCTAATTTTCATCGGTAGTCCCCCAGCCAGATATTAAAAAGGCAACCTTAAAAATAAACACAAGTATAAAATCACAAGATTAAATTACAATACCAATTACATAAAAACATTATGGTCAAGAAGTAAAATGTATGTAAAATTATTAAAAATATATTGTAAAATTATTTAAATACACACTAAAAACCTTAGTGTCCACAAATTTGGCTCTCTACAAGCCATTTTTTTGCATTCTTTTTGAATGAAGAGAATGACAAAGAGTCTCTGATAGTTTCTGGCACTGTGTTCCATTGTTGAGATGCTCTTACGGAGAAAACAGCCTGACCAAAGGCTGTTTTTCTCTGGGGGAGGATGCAGTCTTCCCTCACTGCCCCTCTGGTTACCCTGACCTCACTGGATCTGAACTGTACAAAGTCACATAGTGGAGGTGGTGCTAAACCATGTCTGATTTTATAAATTAAACAGATGTTTTTGAATTTGATAAGATTGTTCCAGGTAAGTAACTGATATTTCCTCAGAATACTACAATGGTGGTAGTGGTAAGGTTTTTTATCCAGTATTTTTAATGCTTGTTTATATAATGTTTCTAATGGTTTTATTGTAGTAGAGTGAGTATTGGACCAACTTATTATACAATATGTTATATGGGATAAAATCATGGAGAAAAAATATGATTTAGCAGCTTCAGTTGAAAGAAAATCCCTAATGAATCTGAAGTTTGCTAAACTAAACTTAATCCTATTACGAACCTTTTGGATATGAGTTTTGAAATTGAGATGCGAATCTATATGTAAACCTAAATATTTATATTCAGTGACGACCTGTAATCTTTCTCCAGATATTAAAATTTCAGGTTCTATATTTATGAGGTTGTTTTTTGAAAAAAACATGGTAACTGTTTTAGATATGTTCAGTTGCAGACAGGATTGCTCAAGCCAGGTTGACATCAGTGACATGGCCTCAGTTAGTTTTGCGGCAACTTCCTCTGTGGATTTTCCATAAGCCAAGATAGCTGTGTCGTCTGCATACATCAAAGTGTCACAGTTCTTGCACACAGATGGTAAATCATTAATATATAGACTGAAAAGAATTGGTCCTACAATTGATCCCTGTGGAACACCAGTTGATAATAGTAAGGGGGTGGAATTGTATTGGTCAATTCTTACACTTTGAGAACGAGATGAAAGGTATGAACTAATGAGGCTAATGAATTTGGGGGAAAAATTAAATGTACTGAGTTTGTACAGTAAAATGGAATGATTAACTGTATCAAAAGCTTTACGAAGGTCTAAAAAAATTGCTCCCACTATCCTTCCTTTGTCCATATTGGATTTAACCTTTTCCAGAAAATAACTTGTTGCCGTCTCTGTAGAATGATTAACCCTAAATCCAAACTGCATTGAGTGTAAAGGAAAGGAACTGCAATTAAGATGATTAATGATTTGTTTAGCAACCAGTTTTTCAAAAACTTTAGATACTGTTGGCAAAATGCTAATAGGTCGATAATTAGATGTCAGAAGAGAGTTGCCACCTTTAAATATGGGAATGACGCTAGCAAATTTCCATGGCTCAGGAAATTTCCCTTGGTCTAGTGACATATTAATGATATGTGTTAGTGGACCAATAATTGACTGACCTATTCGTTTTAACATGTGTGTGTCCATCCCATACACGTCTTTTGCTCTTGAATACTTAAGCTGTTTAATTGCCTTTTCCACATCGGATATGGATACAGATGTTGGATTTAGTGGGGGCTCAATTAACAATTCTGAACTAATGGCAGGTATGTTGTTATATTTCACAGGAAAACTTTTGACTATGGTCTCAACAGAATCAACAAAATATTCATTTAGTGTCTGTGCCACATCAGACTGATCCTGCAAAAGCATGCCATTGTTCATCAACTGTATTAAATTGTTACTGGGAACAGTTTTACCTGTTAATTTATCAATCTGTTCCCAAATAGCTTTTGGGTTTCCATGACAGTTTTTAAAAATTGTGATAAAAAAGTCTGCCTTTGCTTTTCGTAGTTGTCTTGTCACTTTATTCCGTAATGAAACAAATTTTTGTCTCTCACAAGATAGTTTGGACTTATTGGCTTTTTTAAGGGCATTATCTCTGTCTTTCATTAATTGTTTGATGTCGTCACTGAGCCAGGGAAGAGAACACTTTCTGCTTTTGTGTTTAATTGTCACTGCAAATTCATTAATTTTTGTCTGTAAGCATTCAGTGAATTTCTGACTAATTATTTCTAGTTTATTATCCAATAGTAAAATGTCCCAGTTCATATTTCTTATTGCAGTGTGAAATTGTTCCTGTTTATTCCTTGGAATGCCAATGAACTCCTTCTTTCCGGAATAGGCTGAGAATCGCTGTCTGGTTAACTTTCTTGTTATCAGCACCATGTTATGATCTGAGAGACCAGTCAACATATTGTATGATTTTGTGATCCGTTCAGGATGATTGGTAAAGATTAAGTCAATTTTAGTGCTACAAGTGTTTGTAATCCGTGTCGGTCCATTAACCATCTGGACAAAATTAAATCCATCCATAATTTGCTGAAGTTTTTTCCTTGTACTGTAACTGTCCCAATGTAGATTGAAATCACCCATCACTATAACCTCCTTTTTGAAATCACACTGCTTTAAAATTTCTTTGAATTTATCATAAAAGTCTATCTTTGCAGATGGTGGTCGATATAGGACTATTAATGTGAGAGACATCTGAGGTGCAAGAGATAAATTTACTCCAACACATTCTAAATCAGTTGGAGTTTTCCACTGGATTTCACTGCACTGTATGTTATCTCTCACATAAATCATTACCCCTCCCCCTTTGCCGTCAGCTCTATCTCTCCTGTATGAGACATACCCCGGAACTAAATGCGCAGCAGTAGGGGAATTATTATGCAGCCAAGTTTCAGATAGGCAGAAATAATCCAGATTTGATTCCGTCATCATGTGGATAATTTGTTCGCTTTTTGATTTTAAGCTTCGGATATTTAAATGCCCGCCAAAGAGACCTTTTGGTTTGACTTTATGATCCCAGATTATGCGTGCATTATTTACAGTGTGAACGACCTTCCACTTCCGGTTCATGCGTATCGCTTTATTTACTGTGTAGCGTTTATGGATGTTGGCGGTGCTCACTGCGCCGGTTCCACAAGGATTCTCTCCGTTGGGTCCCTCCGCCATGCCGTTCACATCCGCGGGAGACGCACCCGTCGCTGCAGGACGTCCACCCAGCGAACCACGGCGAAATCCCGGACCGTCTGGACTCGAGCGCCGCACAGAAGCACCACCAAGCTCAGGGTTGACAACGGCAGCGGCTGATGCACTCTCCACGTACGTGAACCGCTGCCTCCCCGGGGAATCACGCCGCAGATCCAAACAACCATCCGAACAGGAACCAATCCTATCGGTCCATCTCAGGTCGATGCAGGGGTTCACCTGAGCCATCGCCGGGTCCCTGCAGACACCACCTGGGAGCACCGCCGCTGGGGATGCACTGGAGCCACAGGTAGCGTTAGTCGCATCAGGAAGGTTTGCTCTGTCTGTTGTTTGACCAGTTGGACCTGGACACTGGTGGATGTCACCCGACAAAAGTAGGCAAAGGCATATTATCATCGCATTGTTTGTTGATTTCTTACAAGGCGTTTCTTTGCGTTTTTTCCTTTGGTGGTAGCGATTTGAAACGGCAAGTGTAACAGCCAAGGTGTACTCTCCATACCCAAAAACGCCATTGATCTTGCTTGTTTGCTTGCGCCAATGCGCCTCTTTGTCAACCCAGTTGTTTAAAATGTTATTAAAAATTGTGTCCTTAGTATAGCAGTTTTTTATCGGCAGTGTGGACTTTACAAAAAATGTGTAAAGTAGCAGAGCGACCAGCACA
This sequence comes from Cyprinodon tularosa, assembly GCF_016077235.1. Taxonomy (NCBI): domain Eukaryota; kingdom Metazoa; phylum Chordata; class Actinopteri; order Cyprinodontiformes; family Cyprinodontidae; genus Cyprinodon; species Cyprinodon tularosa. The sequence goes on from NW_024039645.1 coordinate 779,023, forward strand.
CCTGTACTTCCTACCGCCATCTTCCTGTCGCTACATGCCATCTATCAACTAGGAAATGGAGGAAAATTAGACATAGTTTACAGAAAGTTATACGAATTCCCAAATCCAGTTTGACATGATTCCTATACTGGAATTTTCAAAACGTTAGACTGAAAAGGGAGTTTTTCCTCTCCACTGTCGCCACAAGCATGCTTAGTGTGAGGGATTGCTGAAGAGTCAATGAGTCGATGCAATCAGCTGGTTTTCCTTAGATAGAAAACTTTGAATCAATCTGACTGGATGATCTGGTGAACTGGAAAGTGACCTGAGATGAAATATTTTGTGAATTTGTGCTATAGAAGTAAACTGAAATTATTAGATTTAAAATACATAAAAATGTGTAAATATTAAAATCTAAAAAGCTTTAAGAGTTGTGCTGTGCTGTGCTCTTAGGACTGAGTGATTCTCTATGGTTTATTTTTTAAACTTGGTCTCAGTTTAGCCTTCGGCTAATTCCTTCACACAGACTCCCTTCATGCAGTCTGCTCTGCCCTTCAATTAGCCTCGGCCGAGGCGAGGCAGCCTGGCTCAGACTCCCAGGGGCGTATTGCAGGGCAGGCGTGCCTCATGCTGCAGAGCTACGGGCGCATCGGCCTTAAAACAGGAGGAAACACTGGTGAGCATGTGTTCCACAAAGCATGGAACGAAGAGGAGAAACAGAGCAGCACAAAGTTAAATCGAGATGAGTGATGCTGAGCATTAAAAGCCCCAGGGACCAAGATACAAACCATGGAACATCTAAAAAAATATAAGCATCATATAGGAAATGATGCGTTCTATTAATTCTAACTATTGTTTAAAAAGAGCTGAAAGTGTTTAGGAATAAAAATGTACAAGAACATGTGTGCAGGATGATCAGCCTGACTGAGAATTGTGATATCCTTTAAAGAACACATGCACTTTTCTGTAAACATGTGTAATTAATGTAAAAAAAAAAAACAATGTGCATGCAGCAACCCATCGATATGATTCACTATGAATGGAATAGATCTATGGCTACAGTGAGAAAATGCAGGAATAATAAATAACTTGTGTCCTCGCCTCCTTTATGGCCCCCGATCAGAAAGCAGTTGGCAGATGACAGCAATCAGGGAACAAACCATGAAGCTGAGCTAGAAGCTGCAGCTCCTGCAGGGGGATGCTGTGATGCTTTATTAGAGCTGATGTCAAACTGCAGTATTTCTGCTTCAGTGATCAACTTTGCAGCCAGTTCTTTTTGATTAATGCCATAATAAATTGGAAAGCAATCCAGACAAACAATGGCGCATTAATAGGAATGCTCAGGACTCCCACAGTGTCAATGTGCCCCCCCCCCCCTCCTTACCAAACACATGCGGCCTCTAAAGCAGCAGCTGTGGCATCAGGACTTACCGTACTGTTGAGGGTTTCTGTCAACCGTACATGCATGCCTTCTCCACAGCTGCTTTCTAAGAGGACAACTGTGGAGCTCTTAGTGCACAAAGGGGGGAATTATTGGATGGTTCTGTCATAGAGTTACAGACAGAAGAGGTTAGAGCAAAACTATACTGGGAGAATTTTATTTTTTACAGTGCAAAAAATCTAAATCTAGATAAGTAATTTTTTCTTAAAATAAGTTGATTTCTTCTTGGATTGAGGAGGTAAAAGAGACATTCTGCCAATGGAACAAGACAATTTACACTTAAAATAAGAAAACACAATTGCATTGTCTTATTTCAAGTGCATTTTATCTAATTATCTTATTTTAAGAGTAAAAATACTCATTCCATTGGTAAACTATCTCATTTACCTACTCAAATTAAGGGTGAATACACTTAATTTAAGAAATTTGTACTTATTTCTGGATCGCTTTTGCAGTGTAGATGCGCTGCCACCATCGATGGACGGAGCTTTTCTCTGACTGTAGTCTGCTTAGAAAGCTACGAGTATCAGGGCCACGATAGAGATTCTTTTAATTTTTAATAAAGTTGTAATATTACGACAAAAAAAGTCGTTATATTACGAGAATAAAGTCCTCATACAACAACCCTATGTTTGAGAAAGAAAGCTTGGAGCTCCGCCCAGCAGATGACAGCCGACCAGCTCCACCAATCAGCAACCAGAGTCCACTTTGACCTCCTGCCCAGTTTGATGCTGCTGCTAAAAGATTCCCTGATTTGTCAAACCGATGCTAAAGTAGAACTTCACATGATGCTCCACATTCCTCATTTTAGGGAAGAAAGGGCTTCTGGGAAGAGTTGACATAAAATATTACTTTATTCTCAATGCTCTATTTGCACTCCTTGTAAGATGCTATTTTACTTTTTATATTTTATATACATATTTTCATCTTAAGTGTATATATTAGTCTATTTTATTGCATGCCTTATACCCACAGTGTTTTAGATATTTTTATTATTTTATTTACCTATTCCATATTATATGTTTCATGTTGCAAGATTGTACCATAAAAAATTCCTAGTTTGTGAACTCCTTCACTAACGATGGCAATAAACCTGATTCTGATTCTAATTATAGGACTTTATTCTCGTAATGTTGCAAAGTTATTTTTGCAATTTTATTACTTTGTTCTCATAATTTTGAGAATCTCATAATTTTATGACTTTCTTTCTTGCAACTTTATCTCGTATTTTTTATGTTTGGCAGCTTTCCTTTAAATCAGAAACTTTGAAACTGAGAAAAGGTCAAAAGGAGCCTATTATATATAAAAAAAAGAAAACTAATTTCCAGGAAATCATTGAATGAATCTTAAAAACCGACGGGGCTGTGGACACACAGGAGGTCCGCAGGGCTGGGGATTCCAGGGAGGCCAAAATCCAATCATCTCAGGGGTCATTTAAGGAAATGTGGACCACCTGGTGGGTGTGGGTGGGGGAGGGGAGGAAGGAGTCTTACCAATGGCCAGTAGGAGGTATGAAGTATATGCAGCAGTGCACCCTGGAGTCTGGGATCCTTTTCTTCCTGTCGATGTTGATTTCCTCCTGCAGGTAGGCTTCATACTGGTCATTGATGAACTTCATAATGGGTTGCCAGCTGAAATACAAGTTTCAAACAAACTGTTTAGCCTTAAAAAAATATAGTTTATATTAGGGCTCAAACAATTAATCATTGAAATGATCGTCAACTGATTTAGTAACCAATTAATCGCTAACTGGAGACTAAAACATGCCTTTAGCTGACAGAGCGACCCACTTAGAGCAGGGATTATAAAAAAAAATTATAAATAATTAGCAAAATTTTGCATTCGATGTAAGAAAACTTTTTTGTCCGTCAATTTGCTCCATTCAGAACTCTTCAAGTAGAAACATTTTAGTTTCACCTGGTTGAACTTCGTAAAAAAAAAAGAATCTTCTTTAAGGTTCCTTTGGCTATCTGATTATTAATGGAGCAATCAAAAAAAAAAAAATCGACAGATTAACTGATTTGCAAAATAATCATTAGCGGCAGCCCTTTGTTTTCTTTAAGTACAGTTACTCAGAGAAAGGACAACAGCAAACTACCAAGACATGAGTAATCACCTATACTGACAGGATTAGCAGGAAGAACGTCTATAAACTAGGAAATGGAGGAAAGATAAACATAGTTTACAGAAAGTTATACGAATTCCCAAATCCAGTTTGACATGATTCCTATACTGGAATTTTCAAAACTGAAAAGGGAGTTTTTCCTCTCCACTGTCGCTACAAGCATGCTTAGTGTGAGGGATTGCTGAAGAGTCAATGAATCGATGCAATCAGCTGGTTTTCCTTAGAGAGAAAACTTTGACTCAATCTGACTGGATGATCTGGTTGAACTGGAAAGTGACCTGAGATGACATGATGTGAATTGGAGCTATAGAAATAAACTAAATAGAATTGATAGAAACATTTTATTTCCATTTCACTCAGATCTGATTAGACGGCTTTGATCCAACATCCTACAGTAAATTGGGGAAATGACTTCACTCACCAGTTTTCATTGTTGATTTGATCCCCAAAGCCAGGAGTGTCAATGACCGTCAGCTTCATCCTCACTCCTTTCTCCTCAATATCTAAAAAAAAGAGGTTTTCTTTGTTAAGGAATAAGTATTTTGGTTAAAAGAGAACAAAACAAAACATATAACATGCTGGTGAAGGTTCTCAGTCATCCAGGTCCTAGTCATTCCAGAAAAGTGAAAAAAAAAAACAATCCCCTGGACTTTGTTTCAAAGTTTGAAGACGTTTCTCAACTCAACTCAACCTTTATTTATAAAACACATTTAAAACAACCGGGGTTGACCAAAGTGCTGTACAGGAATCACAGTTAAGGAACATAAGATAAAAGCTGAAGGCTAAAATACATAAACACAAAAATAGAATTAGATAAATGTTTCAATCAAAATACATTTTATAATAAAATAAAATTTAAAATAAATATTTGCCAAATGTCCACTTAGACATGATTAAAAGCCAGGGAGAAGAAATGTGATTTAAAGAGGATTTAAAAACCTCAACGCCGCCTGCTGATCTAACATGCCAAGGCAAGTTATTCCAGAGTCTTGGTGCCATGAAGGCACGATCATCTTTGGTTTTAAGTCTGGTTTTAGGCTTCGCCAGTAGCAGCTGATTAGAGGAGCTCAGTGTTTCTCTTCTATCCAGGAAGTTTTTCAATTCCAAATGTCAGAAATAGCGTTTAGTTCCAGGTTTTATCCAGCAGCCCAACAAAGCCTGGTTTTAGTTTAGAAAACATGCAAATAGAAACGGATGGACGGGTCCCCCCCTTTGGAATGGGGGTCGTTTGGCTTCTTTTGAGGACCAAAATCTTCAATATTTTGGACAAAGAAGAAAGGTGGTTTGAGAGGGGCGTGAAGGAAGCCATCTATGTTAAGAAAGAAAACCAAACCTTAAATAGAAAGGCGCTGCTAAATAAAATGTATTATTATTATTGGCAAAGAAGTCATTAATCGATTCGAATCACGATTCACAGGCCACGATGCGATTCTATCACGATTCGTCCCGATACTTGAAATATTGCGATGCATCGCAATATTTTTACTGAACACTGTAAGAAAAAGATCCAGCCTTTACCAGTGGCTGACTGCCTGGGTGTGATCTGGATCGTGTCTTCAATTGATACAGAACTGAAAGCAACTGAATTCATACATAGCTGTATTTATTGAAACCACTTTTGGAGGTGTTGCCATGGAAACAAATACTGGACACAAATGTTACTATTACTGGCGTGGACACACTGACAAAAAGATCTTAGGATTCATCAAACTGAAAATAACAAAATAAGGATAATCAGTACGTTTACATGGCCTCAGTGATCCTTTTGCAAATGACGTGCGTCATATCAATTTCATTTTTACCTTCTTTGTTTTTAAAGCCAGAATACATCCAAGCATCTGACTTGAAATGTGATGGAGCCGCGGGGCGAATTTTCATAGTGTCCTCCATGTTTTATTTCTTATGACTCGTCTCAGTTTCCCGCGGCCGGACATGCTTGTGACACAAAGCAGCGGGCGTCAACACATCCGCAGCGACATCTGCTGGACTGGAAGTGGTATTCCACTTGGTTTGGCTGATGTGCGTCAACCAATCATGTATTTTATTTGTTCATTTTTTTTTTTTATAATCGATTCTTGCCTTCAAGAATTGATGCAGCAGATCACAAAAATTAGAATCGCGATGCATCGTCATGACGATTATTTTGCACACCCTTAAGGTGGACCCGTTCTTCTGGTTCAATTTGCATGTTTTCTAAACTAAATCAAGGCTTTGTTGGGCTGCTGGATAAAACCTGGAACTCAACGCTATTCCTGACATTTTGAATTGAAAAAAACTTCCTGGATGGAAGAGAAACGTCTTCACTGCAAAAAAATGCAAATCTAAATGAGTCATTTTTTCTTGATTTTTTTGAGAGCATTTGTTCTTGAATTCAGGAGGTAAGTGAGACACGTTATCAATGGAACAAGACAATTTACATTTAAACTAAGAAAAAGCAACTGCATTGTCTTACCACAAGTGCAAACATATCTAAATATTTTATTTGAAGGGTAAAAATACTCATTCCATTGGAAAATCATCCCATTTACCTACTAAAATTAAGGGGTACATTTTCTCTGAAATTTGTACTTATTTCTAGATAATTTTTAGAATGTTCAAACTTGGAAACGAAGTCCAGTGCATTGTTTTTTTTTTTTTTTTACTTTTTTGGAAAAGCAAAGCACAGTTCAGATGGAAAACGCCTCATTATTAGCACCATATGTGCGGTGGGAATTGCTTGAGCTGTTAAAGTTGAGTATAGACCAACCGTGACTGATGGATTTAATCTCGACCGTCTTGGGGATCCTCTCCTCTGGGCCGGACTGCACCGATTTATTACGGCTCACCTTGGATTTGAACAGAGTGTTCATCAGGGTGGACTTTCCCAGGCCGCTCTGCCCTGAAACACAAAAATAACAAAGTTAAATCCAGTCTGGATTTTACTCCTTCACAAAGATTCAGGTAGGGCTGCAACAAATGATTATTTAGCAAATCGATTAATCAGTTGATCATTTTTTCAATTAATAATAAGACAGCAAAAGATTCATTAAAGAGGACATTTCGTGAAATGAAACCAGCTGACACTAAAATGTTTACACTGAGTAGCAAATTAACAGAGGAAAATATGCTAAATGCTTCTATATTCTTTTACAATTTTGCTGCTCTAAGTGGGTCTCTCTGTCAGCTAAAGGTGTGTTTTACAGTCTCTTTTCTCCAGTTAACAATTAATAAATTAATAAATTAGTTGACGATTCTTTCAATAGCCAATTAATCACGATTAATCTGAATTATTCGTTTCAGCCCTAGATTCAGGAGAGTTACGTTAATATGGGAGAATTATCCTGCATCAATGCAAGAGCACATAATTTCAATTTGAGAAAAGAATTTCATCTTCTTGCACTCAAAACTTATAATGCTCACACTCAAAACATGCGCTCTCTCTAAAATCTTTTCTCTTCTCTCTCAAATCTTTGTTTCTTCTCTCAGATTTAATGCTTCTTGCACAGATATTTTCTCCTCTCGCTTGCCTCCTTCTCTTCGCGCACAAACCGCGCTCTGCTCGAGTCTCAGATACGCTTGCAAACCCGTAGGCTCTGCTTGAGGATTGTTTTTTTGCTCTCTCTCGGATTGCAGTTGGATCGTCGCCTAGCAACCTTTCCAGCCAATAGAACGACAGCCTCGGAAAGGGTGCGCTTGTTTAACCCTACTGAGTGTGCCTGTGCTACTACGCCACTTATAAGAGCGTCAGCTGAAACTTATTTACAGTAGTTTTGTGGCTCGATTCAGCAAAGTTCAGGACTTATAGATAACCCAAACAATTCTGAATTAAGTAATTTTAAACAATTAGTGGTTTGTTATGTACAAAAGCAAAGAACCGACATATAAAATGATTATCTTGAAATAATTTGTTAGTATAATGAAGTATAATTTTGGAGAAGTAGAGTAGGGTTAAACAAGCGCACCCGATCCAATCTAAGAGAGCAAAAAAAATACGCAAGCAGAGCCTACGGGTTTGCGAGCGTATCTGAGACTCGAGCAGAGCGCGGTTTGTGCGCGAAGAGAAGGAGGCAAGCAAGAGGAGAAAATATCTGTGCAAGAAGCATTAAATCTGAGAGAAGAAACAAAGATTTGAGAGAGAAGAGAAAATATTTGAGAGCGCATGTTTTGATTGTGAGCATTATAAGTTTTGAGTGCAAGAAGATGAAATTCTTTTCTCAAATTGAAATTATGTGCTCCTGCACATAAGTTCAACTTCTTTTTTATTCTAATTTTTTAGCTTAACCCATAGAAAGCATCACCATATGGACATGACATCAGGTGTGACTCTCTGTGCGAGTGTAGTTGGAAGGTGGAGGAAAGCAGGAAACTGCAGGGTGAAATGAGCGACCTGCAGGGGCTTTGAAGACAGATGGATCTGGCAGACCACACAGAGAAGAAGTATTCAGTAGCAAGGGATGAATCCCCTGGAGAAGCGTCGGCAGTGATGTATGTGTCTGCTGAACATGGCTGCCTGCGTGATACATTGCAAACTCAACAGATTTTCCATATGTTGAAGGGGAGAAGTGAGGCACTCCAACATGCTTCAGATTGTCTTATGCATTAAATTATTGCTTTTATTATATCATTATATTAATATCGTGTCATCATTCTTTTTAGGGATGCACGATATAATCTGCCCCTATCGGTATCGGCCTTAAAAGTGAATATCGGACATCGGCCACCCCACCGATATTTAACCCGATATTTGATCAGCTTCTGAGTTTCTAAAGTCTAAAAAAAAAAAAAATACTACTTCTTCTTCTTCCTCAAAAACTTCTTTTTTTACAGACTTAAAAACTTCTAAAGACGAGGGAAAAAATATTGATCCATTAAAATATCCCAATATCTTCATATGCTGATATATTGCCATTTAAAAACACCATATCAATCTCTTTTACTAATGAAATATTGCTATATGTCATCGTTATGCTACGAAATCCCCTGAAAATTCACAAAATGTTGCCATATTTTTATATGTTGATATATTGACGCGGTATCGATCTATTTTACTAACAAAATCTCACAAGAATTTGCAAAATATCACGAGAGTTTGTAACAGAACGATGAAATTTCACCAGATTTTGAAAGTAAAATAGATCGATACCGCGTTTTTAAAAATCAATTTGATATCAGCATATGAAAATATATTTGAGTATATTGTTTTTCAAAGTATCAGAAATGGATAACAAAACTGCTATTTTCAATGACTACTTATTTTTGTCCAGCTTTAACATCGGTATCGATATCGGTTATCGGCTACATGAGTTTTAAAATATCGGCATATCGGATATCGGCCAAAATCCCAATATCGTGCATCCCTAATTCTTTTAGACTTCAATGACTTCCATCCATTTTCCGTCACGCTTACGAGGGCTGCTGGTGCCTTTCTCCAGCAGTCTATGGTTGACATGACACACAACCATTCACACTGGTTGGGGGGGGATGCTACCATTAGGCAATGCTAGGACGTTGCCTAGGGCCCCAAGTTCACATTTTACATGTGTTTTTGATAAAAATCCTTTGGCTAAAATGCCATCAGAACGCTGATAATATTAAGTGTGTCTCAGCCCCCCCCCCCCTTCAGTGTCCACCATATTGGATCAGTCCATTTGCTGCACATGTTCAGAAAGGTCCAAACAGACAGCAGCAAACCATTTGAAAACAAACCATGCAAAGAGCAGTGTTGCCAACTTAGCGCTTTAGTCGCTATATTTAGCCACTTTTCAGACCCCTCTAGCACTTTGATTTCTAAAAAGCTCCTAGCGCCAAATCTAGAGACTTTTTCCTGCTACTGGAGACTTTGGAGACAACATCTAAAAGCAGCGAACTCTGCTCTCCAGAGCGAGTAGATTGGTAACCCCGCCTCCTGCTCTCCTCTATCTTGTCTGCTGTCATGATTCATGCAGCTATTATTTCATCCAAATGAAAAATGGAGAACAGATAAGCAGATCATGGCTTGTCTACAGTGAAAAGAAGGACTGGGTTATTTACTTTGGCCTTTTTGGAAACACAGGAAGGAGCAATCAGCTAAGTGAGCTTAGTGCTTGGAAAAAATCTTTCATTCCTTTAGAGACAGCATGAAAAGTCAGCTGAGTACAAAACATAGAGAGGAAAACAAGAAGAAGAAGAAGAAGAGAGGGACACAACCTAGAACAGATAATGGATGTCTATTCTATTAACATTTCTCTATCTGGAGAATGGGGCTGTTTGATGTCTTCTCCATTCATAGGGCCCCCTGCCTGTCTCTGCACTGGAAACAAATCGAAATCTTTTCTTAAAATAATTGCATTTGTTCTTGGATTGAAGAGGTAAAAGAGGTAAAAGACACATTCTGCCAATGGATCAAGACAATTTACACTTAAAATAAGAAAACACAATTGCATTGTCTTATTTCTAGTGCATATTATCTAATTATCTTATTTTAAGAATAAAAATACTCATTCCATTGGCAAATTATCTAATTTACCTACTCAAATTAAGGATAAATACACTTAATTTAAGAAATGTGTACTTATTTCTAGATCGTTTTTCCAGTGTGCCTAGGGCCCCGAAAATTCCTAAATCCGCCCCTGGTCACAGCATCGCTCACTCCAGCATTTTAGGGCAGGTCAGCCAGTTAAAAGGAGGCATTAGGAAAATGCTTTGTCTGAATGCTGCAGGACTACGGTTCTAAACTTTACACACTGACTGGGTCTGAAAAACTTTAGTTTCCATCATTTATTTTCTGTTCATTCTTCAAAAAACTCTTCCTGCTTTTAAAAATGTGTGATTAATCAGGTTGTGATCACACAGGACCAAGCATCTACACATGATGAAGCAGAACTAAGTCATCGTTCCAAGAATTTCATGGATCAAACACTATTGGCAAGTTAGTACTGGCATGAAAAATGACAACGTAGAGAAACTCCAACCATGAACTCAAGTTTTTGCCATACATTGTTGAAAGAAATCTGATTTTGTTGCTGTTCACCATTTGCTCAGTCTATTAGAATTAACGTGAAATCACAAGTTATAGTTTGTTCTTTTTTCCACCATCAGCTGCTGCATAAAACAGACTTTCAGCAGTTACGCAACTTTTTATATGACTTCATGAGTTTTGATTTTCCTTGAGGTGTTGCAGAGCTGCATGTGCGTACATGTCAACAGTTAGCCTGCAACAAACAGAAAAAAACTAAAATTTGTTTCATTTCATCAACTTTAATGTCACCAACATAAGATTTATGTCTTATCTATAAAAATGATATCTGCATTAAATTGAAAAAAGCAGCGGTGCCATAAAGGCCCCATTATGTTCTTGGTTTTCTCATTGTAATTATTTTTTTCTCTTCATTCCTAAGTATCAACGTTTCTTCCCTAAAAGTTTATGTTACAGATATTTGCTTGTCATACAAGAAGATTCCTTCTGGAAGCTGAGATGATGCTTCACAAACACATGACCACAAACTGCTGCCCTCCAGGGCTTTAGATCAACCTAATTACATCTACAGAAACGTTTAATGTAACGAAAAGCAGAACTAGAGACTAGGGATGCACGATATAATCGGCCCCCTATCAGTATCGGCCTTAAAACTGAATATCGGACATCGGCCACCCCACCGATATTTAACCCGATATTTGATCAGCTTCTCAGTTTCTAAAGTCTAAAAAAAAAAAATAAAAAAAATACTACTTCTTCTTCCTCAAAAACTTCTTTTTTACAGACTTAAAAACTTCTAAAGACGAGGGAAAAAATATTGATCCATTAAAATATCCCAATATCTTCATATGCTGATATATTGCCATTTAAAAACACCATATCAATCTCTTTTACTAATGAAATATTGCTATATGTCATCGTTATGCTACGAAATCCCCCGAAAATTCACCAAATGTTGCCATATTTTTATATGTTGATATATTGACGCGGTATCGATCTATTTTACGAACAAAATCTCACAAGAATTTGCAAAATATCACGATAGTTTGTAACAGAACGATAAAATTTCACCAGATTTTGAAAGTAAAATAGATCGATACCGCGTTTTTAAAAATCTATTTGATATCAGCATATGAAAATATATTTGAGTATATTATTTTTCAAAGTGTCAGAAATGGATAACAAAACTGCTATTTTCAATGACGACTTATTTTTGTCCAGCTTTAACATCGGTATCGATATCGGTTATCGGCTACATGAGTTTTAAAATATCGGCATATCGGATATCGGCCAAAATCCCAATATCGTGCATCCCTACTAGAGACGTTGCCGAGGCTCTCGCTCTGTTGGCTAAATGGTACTTTTCAAAATCTTTGCCTAAAAGTCAATGTTTGGATTAAAGCTGACTGAGACAGAAGCCAGGATTGATTAGAGGAAGGTCAAAGGTGAACCTTATGAATGCCACACCGCTCTACAGTAGCTGCCAGCCTTCCCAGGTAAAATCAGCCGAATGGCAGCCCACTTCCCTCCAACTCCCGGCTAAATCCCCTCCAACATCCAGCCACTGCAGCAGTGCTGTGTCTGTCTCCCTGCCAGCTCCCAGATCAGCTTCTCTGATTGGTTGATGTGGCGCATCAAGCAGCAGAGGTTAAATTATTCCACCTCCAGCCGCTGCTGCTTGAAAAAAGAGCCTCGAATGCTCAGAAGTACGGTGGCCAGGAAGTGCAAACCAACAATACAAAATCTAAAACACTTTTACAAATCATAAAAACAACTTTACATTTAAGAAAACAAAATAACAAACAAAATACTTTTACAAATAATAAAGCAAATTTTTTTTTCTGAATTGTTTTATGATTTGTAAAATTGTTTCGTTTGTTGTAATTTTGTTTTCTGAAATGTAAAATTGTTTTATGATTTGTAAGTGTTTCGTTTGTTGTAATTTTGTTTTCTGAAATGTAAAATTGTTTTATGATTTGTAAGTGTTTCGTTTGTTGTAATTTTGTTTTCTGAAATGTAAAATTGTTTTATGATTTGTAAAAGTGTTTTGTTTGTTGTAAATATTTTTTTTCAAATGCGAAGTTGTTTCAAGATTTGTAAAAGTGTTTCAGATTTTGTATTGTTGTTTTGCACTTCCCGGCCACCGTACAGAAGCTCATGAGGCTCTGCTCCTGCTGCTCTAGACACGCAGCAGAACTTTCGCTGCGCCTTGATGCGCCTCAAATATCGAGTTTTCATGTAAACTAGCAGCTTCTGCTGCCTCTGCAGCAAACATAGCATTACACTTCTCATCCCGATGTGGATGCAATTTACAAAAAGAGCTGTGGATGTGAGTCACATGTAAAGGTTTATTGTTTAAAGGACCAGTGAGTCCATCCCAAGGCCCCATTTCTAAGTATGTGGGCACTTCTGGTAAAGTTCTGGACAGTTTTTTGCCCACAAACTTAAGTTTCTAAAAGGCTACATTCACGCTGTATAAATTCATATTTATCTCTAAGATAATAAACAAGAAATCATATCTCTCCTATCCTGGCTTCTCTTCATTGGCTTCCTGTTAAATCCAGAATAGAATTTAAAATCCTCCTTCTCACATATAAAGCCTTAAATGGCCAAGCTCCATCTGATATCAGAGATCTGATTGTTCCTTATGTTCCTAACAGAGCACTTCGCTCTCAATCTGCAGGTTTACTAGTGGTTCCTAGAATTTCTAAAAGTAGAATGGGAGGCAGATCTTTTAGTTATCAGGCTCCTCTCCTGTGGAACCAACTACCAGTTTTAGTCCGTGAGGCAGACACTAGCGGAAAAAGAAGTCACGATGCGATTCTATCACGATGCATCACGATACCTGAATTATTGCGATGCTTTGCAATATTTCTGTTCCCACAGTATCTAATTCTGGTGTAGCAGTGTTTGCAAATTGCGTGCGTCATATCAACTTCAGTTTTAACTTTGTTTTTAAAACCAAAATGCTTCCAAACATCGGATTTGAAATGTGATGGAGCCGGACGAAGTTTCTCAATCTCCTCCATGTTTTGCTTTTGAATGACTCGTCGCAGTATCCCGCGGCTGGAAATGCTTGTGACACAAGGCAGCGTGCGTCAACACATCCGCAGCGACATCTACTGGACTGGAAGTTGTATTACACTTGATTTTGGCTGATGTTCGACAACCATTCATGCAATTTTATTCATTTTTTTTAAATTAATAATCGATACTTGGCGTCAAGAATCGATGCAGTAGATCACGAAAATTAGAATCACGATGCATCATCATGACAATTATTTTGCACATCCCTAGCAGACACCCTGTCTACTTTTAAGGCTAGGCTTAAAACTTTCCTTTTTGATAAAGCTTCTAGTTAGAGTGGCTCAGGTTATCCTGAGCTATCTCTATAGTTCTGTTGCTATAGGCTTAGACTGCTGGAGGACATAGGGACCCCTTTTTCATCATTCTGCTTCATTCTATCTCTATTCTCCCACTCTGCAGAATCTGTTAGTTCAATCTCTAACGTTCTGCTCTCTCTGCTTTTTCTCATAGTAGCTTCATCTGGTCTGTTCCTGTTTGGCTGTGACTCCATCCTGGAGAGAAATATCAGCTGTGCTGCTGCCATCAACACCTTCGTTTCTAGATGTTGGATTTTGGCCTGTTTTTCAGTGCCTTGAGACGAGGTGTGTTGTGAATTAGTGCTATATAAATAAATTGAATTGAACTTTTAATCCTTCCGATGAGCAACACTGGTTTTTCTATAACTCATGGTTTTAAAGTCTGTGAATAATGAACGACACACACAGCTCACGTTGGCGTTCAATCGATAACGGTAAACAGCCTGACAGAGCAGCACGTCTACTGCTAGTACTAGTCTGCTCCATTCAGACTCATCTGCTGGTATTTCTAATGCCAGTTTAGCAGAGTGCTTGGCGTCAGCCTTCCTGTTATCAGACCGAAGTCTTGCTCTCTCTTGCCATTCCTCTTGCCTCACCCCCAGCACACATAACACTTAATGGTTGGTGATAGGGCTTAGGTAGGGTTTGTTTGCTTTTAATATCAGGGCCCGTCTAGCTAAACTTAGCATTTTCTTTGTGCATGTCTTCTCTGGTAATGTTTGAGTTCCTGTTAAATGGTTTCGTGTCTGCAACTTACCCACAACCATTAGGTTGAGCTCAAAGCCTTGCTTCATGGCCTTCCTCCTCATCTGCTCCAGGATGGCATCGATGCCTACGTAGCTGAAGTCCCCCGCATGGCTCTTCTCCCCTTTGCCTGGGGGGATGGGATGATGGGGCTTGGGGGACTCAGACATGTTGCTGTGGCTCAGGCTGACCTCTGACCCTGAGGAAAGGCAGGAGGCAGAGGATGTGTTCACTGACCATAATATTGGATTCATCAAGTTAAAATAGGTGGAAGTAAAGCTCAAAGGGATGCAGAAATAAGTAGAACTGAAGCGAAGAGCAATTGGAGGTTAAAGGCCTTTGAAGATAATTCTTCTAAGTAGTTCATTTCCTGTGTGAAATGGGGTAACACTTCAAATCACAATGCACTGCACCTTTCCGTTATTCAAATAACAACAGCATTTTAATATAACTTTAAAATCAAATCAAAGACATGAAAGCATCTATTTAACACAGCTGCAAAGCCAAAAACACACTTTTAAAGAACAGATGCAAAAATTCGACCTCAGGTGAGAACTCTGGCCGCTGCTTTGCACAATTCCAGAACATCAAGACAGGCGCGAATCAGAAGATCGTGGTTTGGACACGAAGCAGCCGGTAAAAATGAGAGCTTACCTCGGTTCAGGGGAGGACCGCTCGTCAGAAAAACCAACACAGTCTGCAGCGAGCAACACGGCTCGGCTCTGCCAAAATGAGCTAGTGTTGGCTTGCAGAAGTCGACTCACTCCTCTCTCTGGAGGAGGAGACAACAGCTTCCTGTGCTCTAACAGAAACTTTTGCTTGTCTGTGTTTGAAGTCAGGCACGTCAAACCACAGACGTACCTAAAGCTGAATGGTAGCATAAATCCTGATTTTATTCAGTCTGCAGGTGATGAGCGTCACATATCCCATAAGAGAGAGTTCAGATTAAATACTGCTTCACTTTTTGATCTTTGAAAATAGCAAAATATGTATTTTTAATGACCTGTGCTCTTTTGCAAGACAGTTAAGCTCAAATCAGATTGAAGAATTGCATTTACTGCAGCTCTCTGCTTTGACTGAGCCCTGCTATGCTGATGATTTGGTATAAACCTTTCCTCTGTGTTTTTGGTTGCATCTTTAGGTCTAACCTTCTGCAGGAAGATGAACACAAACACTCGTATTGAGTCTAATGCTGCTTCTAACAGGTTATTTTATTTACCTGGTATTGATTTTCACCAACAGCTCAGGTTGGTTTCTCTGCATTCTCTAAAGAAAAGCATCGCTTTACCCCAATGCTGCCACAGCTGGTGTTTCATAGAGCATTGGTGTGCAGAGCAAGTTCCCTTCCTTGACTTTTCTCCTTCTTATTCTTCCCTTCAAGGCTAGATTTGTAGTACGCACAACTAACAGATGAAAGGTAGACAGCTTCTTCCATCTGAGCTGTGAACCGGGCAGATTTACCATTAGGCAAAACTAGGGCCCCAAGTTCCTGGGGGCCCCATAAAACACATTCTACATGTATGGTTAATAAAGCTATTCCTTATTAGTGCATATTATGTTTTTGATAAAAATCCGTTCGCTAAAATGCCATCAGAAGGCTGATAATATTAAGTGTATCTCAGCCCCCCCCTTCAGTGTCCACCATATTGGATCAGTCCATTTGCTGCACATGTTCAGAAAGGTCCAAACAGACAGCAGCAAACCATTTGAAATCAAACCATGCAAAGAGCAGTGTTGCCAACTTAGCGCTTTAGTCGCTATATTTAGCCACTTTTCAGACCCCTCTAGCACTTTGATTTCTAAAAAGCTCCTAGCGCCAAATCTAGAGACTTTTTTTCTGCTACTGGAGACTTTGGAGACCACATCTAAAAGCAGCGAACTCTGCTCTCCAGAGCGAGTAGATTGGTAACCCCGCCTCCTGCTCTCCTCTATCTTGTCTGCTGTCATGATTCATGCAGCTATTATTTCATCCAAATGAAAAATGGAGAACAGATAAGCAGATCATGGCTTGTCTACAGTGAAAAGAAGGACTGGGTTATTTACTTTGGCCTTTTTGGAAACACAGGAAGGAGCAATCAGCTAAGTGAGCTTAGTGCTTGGAAAAAATCTTTCATTCCTTTAGAGACAGCATGAAAAGTCAGCTGAGTACAAAACATAGAGAGGAAAACAAGAAGAAAAGGGACAAGAAGAGAGGGACACAACCTAGAACAGATAATGGATGTCTATTCTATTAACATTTCTCTATCTGGAGAATGGGTCTGTTTTATGTGTTGTCTTCTCCATTCAGAGGCCCCCTGTCTGTCTTTGCCTAGGGACCCAAAGTTCCTAAATTCGCCCCTGGCTGTGAATACCAGCAGTTATCATTGGGGATCTTGGTTCCTGCTCTTATCAATGTTCTCTTCTACCCTCCTGTCCGTTTATATGACATTCTCTTTGTAAAGGTACAGTAGGGCTATAGTCCTTCCATTATGTTATAATGCATTGAACAAAGATTTAGATGCTTCTTTAGAACTTAAACCCAATGTCTGCTAAATTCTTTATGGATTTTATTAAGAGCTGTCAGTAAACCTAAATGCATGCCACACTCTTCTACTATATTATCTATTTCAATTCAATTCTATTCAGTTTATTTCTATAGCTCCAATTCACATCATGTCATCTCAGGTCACTTTCCAGTTCAACCAGATCATCCAGTCAGATTGATTCAAAGTTTTCTATCTAAGGAAAACCAGCTGATTGCATCGACTCATTGACTCTTCAGCAATCCCTCACACTGAGCATGCTTGTAGCGACAGTGGAGAGAAACATTCTATTCTACATTTATAAAAATAAATTCCCACAACTCATCTATATTCATTCGGTAAAATTCAAAAAATATCCACTAGACTTGGTTTCCAAGATTTGAAGACGTTTCTCCACCTCTCCAGGAAGCTTTCTCAATTCAAATGTCTGGATCCGCAGTGAGTTTGAGTCTTATGTAGACAAGGCCTTGAATCGCTTGGAAACATGCAAATGGAAACCGAGGAGTGGGTCGTTTGGTTCCATTGTTAGCCTGTAATACCTGAAACCTGTCTATGATTGTTAAGAGTCGGTCGTTCAGGAGGTATTGTTCACCGGCTGGAGCGGGTAGGTCCTCATCTATATTCCTCTTGCAGCTTTACAAATACAATTGCAAATGCAAACTATTCTTGGCATTAGGGTTTAACTTGCAATGTAGTTGATATGCAATGTCCCTGAGAAGCATTCACAACAGCCACTCCACGCAGCTCTAGTAGTAGAGTGGATGTTTTTAAGCTTCTTCTTGCTGAAGCTAATAATTCATGTCTTAAGACTATGTTTAACCGTCTCCTCGTCAAACGACATAAATCTCCATGTGTCCTGTGATCAGACATCTATATGAATACCTCTGAAACTCGTCTCCGTCTCTCCAGAGACTCAGAGAATAACTGGAGTTTAGATTATAAGGGAGAGTGCCACACCTTCAGAGGTCCCCATCAGTGCTGCTAAATTTCAGGGCTCTGACAGTGTAATGGTTAGCGGATAAGACGCTCTTTGAAAACACATAGTGCTCACCTACAACTTAAGATCCAACTTTTTATGTAACTAAATCACAGTAGAAGTTTTCTTTCCTCTTTCTCAAGATGCCGTTTCCCTTGTAGGACATTAATTTGATATAAAAAAAAAAGCAGACATGACATCTCTGGAGAGCTGTGTAATCTAGAATATGATGTTAACCTCCAGTCAGCGCTGCATTACAGCGAGCGCCGGTCTTTAACACACCCAGCACATGTCTTGGATTTCGTAGAATATTCCTCAGGTATTTAGATCAGTTTTCTTCTGCTTATGTTTCCACGCTGCGTCATAAGGTATCATCTGGTTAAACCTTCACATACAAGGCTTTGGACTGAACCCGAAAAGCATTGGAAGCCTCCCTGAACGATGAATGATGCAGATAAGCTCTAATGACATACTACGGGTCCGAAGCACAGGGTCTGGGTCTAGCCTCATGAGACCATCCTGATCTCGCGAGCTTTCAAGGTTTCACTCGCAGATCAGTCTGGAGACTCTCCGTTAAAGAAAATTTGGAGCCGTTCACCAAACGAACGTCCAATCAGCGTTGGCTTTGAGGCGGGTTGAGGTGTGACGCAACGAGAAGCGCGACAGTTCAGCCTAAAGAACATGGCGGCTTCAGCCGATGAAACTAGCGTTAGCGTGGCTATCGAGCAAGTTTTATGGGAATTACAGAGTATTTCTTCACTGAAAGAAGAGCAAAACACTGCTCTGGAGGCTTTTCTCAGAGGAAAAGATGTTTTTGCTCTTCTCCCGACTGGTTTCAGCAAGAGTTTGATCTATCAATTGGCTCCTCTTCGTCGTCGCTCTGTTAGTACGTCATATGCTTCGTTGATCTGATTGGTTTATTTGGCCCGTCTATCACCAACATAGGCCAATCAGCTAACCAGTATTTTCGCCCCTTCCCAAAATTACTTCAACGGAAGGTTTCCAGATGGATATGCGGAGCAAATCCATCTGGCAGTCAGGTTAGTCTGGGTCCTCTCTACCTAGAAATGTTAATAACAGACATAGTTCATCAAAGGGGAAATTCACAGCACAGGCGTGGTAACTGCTACTCTTATGCATTGAAATTCACTTCCGCTTCTTTAATGGTCACTATTACTTTCAGCTGCTATAACTTTTCCCAAACTCGGCAACCTTGGAAAACCTCTTTTGTGATCAATGTTAGTGTGTGAGCTGCATCTTCCTCCAGAGTCTCGGTAATCCTTAATGAATGTTGGGATCATGATGGAGCTGGAGCAGCAGCAACTATTGTCATGTGAGAAGAATTCATTACAGACATTGAATAAAGCAAGAGAAACCGAACCTCTGGGAAACCAACGGGAATTAAAGTAATCAAGGCATTTGGCTCTTTTTTCCTGCTTGTTTTGACTTGGCTCGGCTTTTCTTGACTTAGAATAGTTTGTGTCGTTTTACATTAAAATTGAGTAACACCTAAGACTCAAAGTGAAAGAAGAGAGTCAGAGACGGCTTCAGGCAGCAAGATGGGACGCTCAGGAGCAGCCATGCCCAAAGTTGGGGTTGTGACCTCACTTTGGGTCCTTTAATTGACCTTTATGGGGTTTTCAGATTAACTACAGACATTAAAAGCATCACTTAAAAAAAAAAAAAAAAAACTACTTTGGTTGTTGATGCCTGTTTTGATACTTTTACACTGTGTTCAGTTTATGAACGGACTGTGGTTTCATTTTATGGTTTAGAGGCTAAAAAGTTTGGGAACTTCTGCTCTAGAAAGCTTTTTCAATTCAAACGGCGTTGAGTTCGAGGTTTTATACAGTTGCACAACAAAGCCTTGTTTTTCTTTAGAAAATATGCAAATCCATTCCAACCCTTTGAAATGGGGATTGTTTGGCTTCTTCTGTTAACCTGCAATGCCCCATACCTGTCTATGTCTCTGAAAAGGGTGAAGTCTTCTGTTCCGCTGTAAAGGGGTTGGGGATATGATAATAGCGGGAAGCAATAAACTCAATTCCTGCATTGTAGGTTATATGAAAACTGAAATCTGAGTCCTCCCCCTCTGTTTACTTCACGCCCCGCTCAAACCACCTGTCTTCTTTGTCCAAAATTTGAACATTCCAGTCGTCAAAAGAAAGCTAAATGACCCCCATTCCAAAGGGGGGGACCCGTTCATCCGTTTCTATTTGCACGTTTTCTAAACTAAAACCAGGCTTTGCTCGGCTGCTGGATAAAGCCTGGAACTGAACGCTATTTCTGACATTTTGAATTGAAAAATCTTCCTGGATGGAAGAGAAACGTCTTCAAACTTGGAAACAAAGTCCAGTGGATTGTTTTTTTTTACTTTTTTGGAATGACCACAACCTGGATGACTGAGAACCTTCACCAGCATTCTGCTAGAGTGGGATGCAATAGATTGGTAATAAACCAAAGAGTGCAAGCCAGATGACATGAGAGGCCAATGCTATTTATACTAGCCTGCAATAGTTGTCACATGCAAAATTATTGCATCATAGAGCATCAATAATGGTAAGAGCCCCCCGGGTAGAACCAGAACATGCAGGAGGAGATGCAGATTAGGGATCCACCTAAATGAGTTACACACTGTTACTGCTGGGAGAGACGACCCGGCTCCCCCTCTGGATCTATAAACCCTGCAACCCCATCTCAGATAAAGACGGGCGTACACTGTCCAGTCGTGCACCATCAGGAGTTTCAGCCTGATGGTGCGTGGTGTAGTGTACAGGGGGTAACGAGGGGCAATCAGCCTCTCACGACCACCTCCCCATCAGGAATCGTGAGGTCAGGAGAAAATCAAACATGTTTGATTTACAGTCGGCCGTCGTACGGTGGTCGTGGGCAAATCGCTCAGTACGCAAACAACGATTCTTCTTCTTCTTCTTCTTCCTCTCGGATGAAAACACTCCTGCTCAGAATTGCTCTTAGATTATAATTTCCTTTTTGTAAATGCTATATCTTGAAACTGTACTATTGTTACTCAAAATTGTCAAACGTTTTGAACTATATAGCAGCACTTACTTATAAATATAGCCCATTAATATATATTTAGAAGTCAAACAATGGGAAAAATGAACATTTAAGAGCTTTGTTAGATGAATTGGATAGATTAAGGTGTTTTTTTTGCACAAATAATTCCTTCAAAGACAGAACTCTGGTCTCGTGTCACTTATTTTTAAATATGGCAAATCCTGAGATAGATTTCATGTTTCAGTTGCTTACATTTCTGAGGATGAAGTTTGCTCGTGGGGCTGCAGTCTTCCTAAACGGTTTATGACACATCTCTGCTTAATACAAGCAAGTTCCTGCTCTGAGTTTTATCTTGGTTTCCTGTTTGTCGCTCAGAAAACCACAAACTTTATATCCGCTGTAAAACTGCTCAGAGAAGTTAGCAGCTGAGCAGAGAAATACGATTATTTGCTGCTTAAAGAGGCACCAAGAAGAACAGGTGTACTCAGACCCAATAAAGTGATGTTTAATGGTTCTTGAAAGTAAAAACTTTTTTTCATTGTCGAACAAACGCGGAGGAAGTAGCAGGGAATTGAAAGACATGGTGAAAATGCTCCCTTAAGTCTGGCATGCATTGTGTTTTCTGTTCTCTTCTGTGGTAGAAACTGTCTGAAATGGAGATAATAGCTGTTGTGGCAGAAAATCCCCAAGGGGACAAATAAAATCAGAATCTATTTGCTTATATGTTCCTGTATTGATTTACAGGGGGAGGAAATCATCAATAATCATCGTCCACTCAGCTGGACATCATGCATCATAACTATACTAGGGCTGCAACTAACGATTATTTTAAAAATCGATGAATCGGACGATTATTTTTTCGATTAATCGATGAATCGGACAAAAAATATTTTTTATATTAACCTCTTTATTCCAAAATAAACATTATAGACAGAACAAACAAGCACACAAGTACAGGTTGCTCATTAACTGTACTGGTGCAATATGAAAAATAAATGTTTGTGTTAAAACTACGCAAACTTACATGAGAAATGTAGCTGTACATCCACAAAATATAGGGTACTTTGTTTCATAAAGCGCAAAAAAAGACATTTTTGTTTTTAAAGCCCCTAAGGGGTTCAAACAATAGGCCCCCCCCATTTCAACAAATGTGTTTTTTTAGACTAGAAGAGTTCTGCCTTTTAAGACAGGAAAGTATAGCAGTTAAAGTTGCTACTTGAGAAAATACTGAACCATAGAGATAAAAATAGCCCCGTGATTCAAATTATAAATTGTATTTGGAATAAAAATGAGAGAACTAGGGGTGCTAAAAAACACATCCTCCAAAGACAGATATTTACATGGGAATGTGGCAGATAATTAATTGACATATTACTGATCTTGCTGGATTTTATTCTGCTTTACTTCTATAAATTGCAGGATCATCTTTACTTTATCTTTGCCAGAAGATTTAAACTTTAAAAGTCTTGCCCTCATAATTTGCAAGTTAATTTATTTATAAAGTAAATGTAAACGCTGCTTAAGCTAATTCAAATGAAATTAAAAGTAAAATAAGTAGCCAACCTTATCACTGTCTGTAACCTACTAACACGGTAAGGAAAGCATCAGATGAGCTACCTGAGAAACTAACGTTACGTTTCCCCCACTTTAAAACCAAACAAACATGGTGGTTCCGTGCCATGTTAATTTCTTTTGAAAAAAGTTGCATGTTATCACTTTTTTCGCTTTACAAAGCGCAGGCTATTTTAATTATTGTGATCAATTTGCGCCGTCAATCCCGGTGTATGCGCGCTTCATTTGCAGTCTGGACGCTGAGGCTCTGAATGAGAGGGACTCCTGCGGGAAAACGCGGTTGGGGTGGGGGAGGCGCCCCACGGCAGAGTAGGAACATGCATGGTTTCACGTAAGAGTCTCCAAAAGCCGCCAGTGACACCGAAAAAAGTCGCCAGATTTGTCGCTAGTCGCTTTTTTGAAAAACATTCGCTGGAGGGGTCTGAAAAGTCGCGGAGTTGGCAACACTGCACCTGCGGCGCTGACTCGCTCTGCCGTATTTTTTTTTCTTCCTCTTTCAGTCAAGAGGCAGTGATGACGGCGCGGCGGATGACGCAATAATCGCGCGACACAACTAATCGATGATGAAATTCGTTGCCAACGCTTTTAAAAGTCGATTTTTATCGATTTTATCGATTCATTGTTGCAGCCCTAAACTATACTGTTATGGAAAAGGTTGCCATTACAGCTGCAGCTACAACTATAACCTGAATTTTTGGTTTTTAGTCCTTTGACAGGCCCAGAAATTGTGTCAGAGACTAACATGCTAGTTGTTTAGAAGGATATTCTTTTTAGAAAAAACCCTTTTGGGATGTGCTGGTGAACATTCTCAGTCATTCAGGTCATAGTCATTCCAAAAAGATAAAAAAAATCAATCCACTGGACTTTGTTTCTAAGTTTGAAGACGTTTCTCTTCCATCCAGGAAGCTTTTTCAATCCAAAATGTCAGAAATAGCGTTTAGTTCCAGGTTTAATCCAGCAGCCCAACAAAGCCTGGTTTTAGTTTAGAAAACATGCAAATAGAAACAGATGAACGGGTCCCCCCCTTTGGTCTTTTGGCTTCTTTGCTAGCCTGCAATGCCCCATACCTGTCTATGTATCTCTATATATCTTCCATCCTTTTTTGGGTTGAAAAATATAGTTTTATACCCTTTTCCCACAGGCTGAAAAACCAGTTTAAACCCAGGAATGATTGGCTTTTAGCGGCAGTAGGAACAGCTCACTGATGCGTGTCTACTCGCACCAAATGACTCGGCAAGCGACCTGCCTTAAAATCGCCTTGGCTCTGATCGGCATGCTGTCGGAACACCAGAGCTGTGTTGACCCGCTCATTTACGTGATGCCATTGAACAGAACGTACAGACAGTGTTGCCAACTCCTCTGAGGAAAGTAGCTATTGGCTGTACTGTAAGTTGCTCGAAGTCGCTGAATGATGTCATTGCCTAATTTGCATAATATTTTACTTTTCTTTTTCCCTTGTGGTCCACTAAGGAGCTTAAAAATCATGCTAAAACAAACATTTTGAACAACAACAATTCACAATCTAAATGGAACAAAAAAAGGCTACAAAGAATCAATGACAATGTGAGCAAATAATGGTAATTATTTTTTATTTTTTTTTTCAAACTAATAAGATTTCCCTCCACACACGCAGGCTGTGCTTGAGTGGGTCCTCGTCGTGTTGGTCAAGGCTCTCTATGGCAGGTTCAGCAACTGAGGGAGCTGACTTTAGCGTGATCAACCTGTGCCGTCAATCCCTGCACATGCGCGCGGTTCATTTGCGGTCTGGAAGCTGAAGGTAAACATGCTGTGGCTCTGACTGCAGACGGGAAAACGGGGTTGGGACGGGGGAGGCGCCCCACGGCAGACACCAGGAAAGTCGCTAGATTTGTTGCTAGTCGCCGTTTTGAAAAAGAGTCGCTGCAGGGGTCTGAAAAGTCGCAAAATATAGCGACAAAGTCGCTGAGTTGGCAACACTGCGTACAGATGTCAACACACCGCTTCTAATCGAACAAGCTGAAACAACTCTGTTTACATTCGATAAACATGGAGCAGCTCTGGGGAGGGATTCAGGCCGATAATAGAGAGAAAGAATAAAGAACAATGACTACGCCCTGGCTTCCTTCCATGTTGCTCTCCATTGTTTACTTTCCTGATTTCTGTCGCACTGGTGACATCATCAATGCTAACCCAGTGTGATGATGTCACCAAACACTCAGCCGGTGGGTGATAGAGGCCGCGCAGCTGCCAGCGAGGGGTTAGACCAGGTTTTTTTTTATCCAGAGGGAAGGGAACCAAATTCTGATTTTTAGCAGGTGGATCCTAACCTGACTCCGCCAGATGGATTTGCTCCGCATATCCATCTGGAAACCTTCCGTTGAAGTAATTTTGGGAAGGGGCGAAAATACTGGTTAGCTGATTGGCCTATGTTGGTGATAGACGGGCCAAATAAACCAATCAGATCAACCAAGCATATGACGTACTAACAGAGCGACGACGAAGAGGAGCCAATTGATAGATCAAACTCTTGCTGAAACCAGTCGGGAGAAAGCCTGAGAAAAGCCTCCAGAGCAGTGTTTTGCTCTTCTTTCAGTGAAGAAATACTCTGTAATTCCCATAAAACTTGCTCGATAGCCACGCTAACGCTAGTTTCATCGGCTGAAGCCGCCATGTTCTTTAGACTGAACTGTCGCGCTTCTCGTTGCGTCACACCTCAACCCGCCTCAAAGCCAACGCTGATTGGACGTTCGTTTGGTGAACGGCTCCAAATTTTCTTTAACGGAGAGTCTCCAGACTGATCTGCGAGTGAAACCTTGAAAGCTCGCGAGATCAGGATGGTCTCACGAGGCTAGGTGGATCCATGTATGAAAAACACGCGTTAACCTGCTATTTTCAGTGGGAAAGAGGCTTTTGTTGGTTGCTGACGTAGCATCATCGTTAACGCAGCATGGCGTCCAACCAGATGTCACAGCAGGCACCATCTGGACCATATAGAAAGCAAGAACATATTCCTCTGAAATATCTACAGTCAGCCAAGCTACACAGCACATTTTGTAGTGTTAAAGTTAAACTTTAAGAGTGCATTTGGTCCCACTCGGACTTAGTGTTAAATTACAACTCTATGTAGTGTATATCTTACTCCAGTTTTTGTTGGAATAACTCTCAAAGAGTCAATGTACTTTGACACTACATATTTAACACTGGAATTTACAGTGTATAAGCTATCTACATGGGAGTTTATGAAGCGTAAAAGTAGTTAAAACTTAGCTTGCACTGTTAATAGAAGGAAAAAAAACTGTAAAGTCCAAATAATTACTACCGAGCTATCCTTTGTACTCATTAATTTTAGCCGTTTATTGTGTTTCGTGCAATATTTGAAACACATGTATCATAGGTTTTATTAACTTTACTGAAATATCAGGTATGTCTCAAAATTGGCTGATCGCTATTCTTAGATGACTCAGATTGGCACCAGGGACGATAACAAAAAGTCTGGGAGATCTGTAGTAACAATTGATTGATCAAAAACAGAAATAATTGTTACATTCCTTTAAGTAATAACCAGATAATCCATCCATTGTCTATAGTTGCTTATCCTCTTGATCTGATCATTGGACGAAAGGCTGGAACCAAATGGACCAGTGGCCAGTTCATCAGCGAGGAACACAGAGGAGAAACAGGACAGACAACCAAGCAAAAACAGACACTTGAAGGCAGTTTATAGTAAGTCATTAACCTAATGTGGCATCCCGGCGGGGAAAATCCTGCTGACCAGTGAGCCAAAGAGAAATCCTCTTGGCCAAATAGCCAAGGTAAAACATTATCATCAACTGCACCACTTTTTAGCCTAATTTGATCATGTTGTACTTTTTCGTATGTTTTTGTATTGAATACCACAAAGCTTTATGTATTTATTCAAGGTTATCATGTCATGTGAATATTAGAGCTGTACACGGATAGTTTACAGTTAGAGGAACAGAGTTCTGTTTGTATTATGATGACTGCCAGACAAAGCATATGTAACTGTTGGGTTTGGCAAACAGCAATATAAATGCGTCTTACTGGACGACCATCCCATTAGAAGAATTTAAGTCGACCCAAATGGTCAATGATCCAAGGAGATCAGTTCCAGTCAAGGTAAAAAGACGAAGGGACATCAGCTTTAAAAGAATTTGACAGATTTGATTAAATGGCATGATGGCGCTTCTAACTGAGATAGCTCCTCATTTCTTGTCAGCAGTTTGCCTTCGCTCTGCGAGCTTCTAAAGGTTGGCCAATCAAAAGTCTGAAAGCAAGTCTTTCTTTGTTTCAACTGCTTTTTCTCCAGGGCAAACTCTGCGTCAGACATATCCAAGGAAATCCCACTTGGCCATTTTAGCTGACTTTTAGGACGATATGAGGCATTAGCAGTTGGCAACATGGGAAGAAAATGGCAGAGCTAGGTTGAAATCAAACAAACCCTTTAGATTAAGACCAATGAGGTCACTTAGGAAAAAAAATCACTTTCAAAAAATGTCTGAGGAATGCCACAGAGCTCTGTCCTTCTGTTGGCCTTTGGAGAATGTAACCCTTGGGCTAATATGGAGCAAAGCAGATGGTGTTGCACAGGAGAAGCACCCCTAAAAAATGCGGCCATCACATGTGTCTGTGCAAATCCAGAGATAAGTGTTAGAGCACCAGAAGCACAACAACTGAGCACAGCTGGGATCCATGACTGTAAGCAGAGACGGGGATGAAAAAAACGAAGCTAAAGCCAAAGTAGCAGGGAAGACACTGTTCTGTTGAGTGCCATTGTGAAAGCCTGATGACCACAGCTATAACTCAAAGCTTGAACATTTCTGAGAAACATGGAAGGGAAACTAGGAGGGTCCCACACTGCAAAAACAATCCAGAAAGAAGTAAAAAATGGCTTAAATTAAGTATATTTAGCCTTAATTTGAGCAGGTAAATAAGATGATTTGCCAATGGAATGAGTATTTTCACTCTTAAAATAAGATAGTTAGATAATATTTACTTGAAATAAGACGATAAAATAGTTTTTTCTTATTTTAAAAGGAAATTGTCTTGTTCCATTGGCAAAGTGTCTTACTTATCTCCTCAAATCAAGGAAAAACACACTTATTTTAAGAAAAAATAACTTATTGAGATTTATATTTTTTGCAGTGCACCGCAGGACCAGCTAGCAGCTGCAGCAGAGGATGGGGTATAGGCTAAAGGACAAACTGAGACCATAGTGAAGTAAATCAGGAAGCCACTAATCACCGAGTGGTAAAGGGGCTGACTGGTTTAAATACTTTCAATCTGAATGTGACTAAATGTTTCAGGGCTGAATGAGAGTCATTTTACAGCTGAGATTTCTGTAACAGAACAATTCATTTCATCTGGTAAGAACATTTAGATTCAAGAGACTATTTTGTCTTTCACTGCAAAAACAATCTAGAAATAAGTAAAACTTTCCTAAATTAAGTGTATTCAGCCTTAATTTGAGAAGGTAAATGAGAGTTTGCCAATGGAATGAGTAATTTTACTCCTAAAATAAGATAATTAGATAATATGCACTTGAAATAAGACAATGCAATTGTGTTTTCTTATTTTAAGTGTAAATTGTCTTGTTCCATTGGCAGAATGTCTCTTTTACCTCCTCAATTCAAGAACAAATGAACTTATTTTAAGAAAAAAACTGACTAGTCTAGATTTAGATTTTTTTGCAGTGTTCGAAATGATTTAATTCCCAAGTGAGTCTAAATGAGTGCCCTGTGTTTTTAATCTAGATTTTCACAAATTTAAACAAATATCTTAAGCCTTTTGGCACATTTCTTTGTCTTGTTGTTGCAGAGAACACTGGATGCTTAGTCGCCTGTTAAATGCAACAACTTCAACTCTTGTTGAACTTCAAGTCTGGTCAAAGCCTCCTACATACATTAGATGTGCAAGATAAATCTTTAATCTAATCTTTAATGATGAGCAGATCTGTTTTGTTCGTTGTCGGGTGGGTGACGCATTTGAAAAAGTCTTTGCCCATACACTCTGGTTAAAAGTTGACCATGCACAGTAGCTACTAGCCTCGTGAGACCATCCTGATCTCGCGAGCTTTCAAGGTTTCACTCGCAGATCAGTCTGGAGACTTTCCGTTAAAGAAAATTTGGAGACGTTCACCAAACGGACGTCCAATCAGTGTTGGCTTTGAGGCGGGTTGAGGTGTGACGCAACGAGAAGCGCGACAGTTCAGTCTAAAGAACATGGCGGCTTCAGCCGATGAAACTAGCGTTAGCGTGGCTATCGAGCAAGTTTTATGGGAATTACAGAGTATTTCTTCACTGAAAAAAGAGCAAAACACTGCTCTGGAGGCTTTTCTCAGAGGAAAAGATGTTTTTGCTCTTCTCCCGACTGGTTTCGCCAAGAGTTTGATCTATCAATTGGCTCCTCTTCATTGCAGAGTCAGGTTAAGTAGCTACCAGAGCTGAAAGCAAGTTCATTTTCACACCGCCTCCCGCCGCAGCACTGACATCACAGTCGTCTGTCATAAAGTGCGGCTGATTGACAGGTTTATAGAATTATTTAGCAACAAGGCTAGGCTAACTGCATGCAGCGGGGCTAATGCTTTATCCTGCTTTCCCTGCCTCTTTTTTCAAACATCAGCATCTGAACTAGCATGGATAAAGACAGCTAGGACCGATTTAAAGCACTTTGCATATGAACATATTTGAATGTTTTTTGTTGTTGGCCTTCATGGAGATATACTGGTGTGATACCTTAGTATCCATTTGATTGGTTTGTTGTATACGTCTATTTTGAAGTTATAGCGCCCTCCTGGAGAAGTATTCCAACAGCCGCCAGTGTTGCCAGCTGACAAATGAGTCATCCTTGTTAGTCAAACTGTCTTTGGAAAATCAGCCTAGAAACAAAAGTTTATTTCCATAATATCTAATTTCAAAAATTGCTACAACATGAAAATGTTCAGGGTGAATCCTGATCATTCATAAAATGTATTTAAATCGAAATAACCATGGTTTTCCTACATGTCAGAAGATATATATTTTACTTCCAGCCTTGATTCCAGACACAGAGTATGACAGATGACCTATAATTACTTAATCACACAGGCACAGCGCCGAAAAGAAGAGGCCACCACAGCAGTAACCTCCCCCAGCGCCGACAAGCTGTCAGCCCTGAAAGGACATGACAAGTACCACTTCCTCCAAGCCCTGACATAAACGCACAGCAGAAACCCCTCTCTCCCGTTGGGCATCCTCAGAGATAAGCAGAGCGAGATGCATCTGCAGAAATGTGTCATCGTTCTCTATCAAATACTGCGTTTTTTTTTAGAAAAGAACCAAGAAATAATTACAGAAGAGCAAAACTACTTCTATGTTTCAGGCATAATGTGTCGACATTACAGAGAGGAAGCTGAAGAAACAGTAAAGTGCTGAAGAGCATCTGCAGAGTGTGACGCCGTTAACAGCTGAACATGTTCACACCTCGCCTCTTTTCAGCTCTGCTTCCCTGCAGGCAAATTCTTTGGTCAGAAACAGCAAAAGTGTCACGTTCTTCTAAAAAAAAGTGCAATAAAACATGGTAAGCTCCGACCAGAGGTAGATGTGCCCTTTCAGATTCCTGTTTTTAAATATTGATGCATGTCTGTGGAAAATAATGTGGGTGAGTTTATATTACAGGAGGTTAGCATTAAAAAAAATGTTTTTGAATTTTGAATTGCTTCTGATTGAGTTAGTCTTTATCAGCTGCTTACTTTGATTAGAAATAACTTAAAGTATTGTACTTATACTAACTAATAGAGTGGCTCAGGTTATCCTGATCTATCTCTATAGTTCTGCTGCTATAGGCTTAGACTGCTGGAGAACATAGGGACCCCTTTTTCATCATTCTGCTTCATTCTATCTCTATTCTCCCACTCTGCAGAATCTGTTAGTTCAATCTCTAACGTTCTGCTCTCTCTGCTTTTTCTCATAGTAGCTTCATCTGGTCTGTTTATGTTTGGCTGTGTATTTCCTGGATGGAGCCACCTTTTATAGTTGCCTTTTGTATCTATGCTTCTTTTTCTATGTCTGCATCTGTCTCCTCGAACCCCAGTCGGCCTCAGCAGATGGCCGCTCACACTGAGCCTGGTTCTGCTGGAGGTTTCTTCCTGTTCAAAGGGAGTTTTTCCTCTCCACTGTCGCTACAAGCATGCTTAGTGTGAGGGATTGCTGAAGAGTCAATGAGTCGATGCAATCAGCTGGTTTTCCTTAGATAGAAAACTTTGAATCAATCTGACTGGATGATCTGGTGAACTGGAAAGTGACCTGAGATGACATGATGTGAATTGGAGCTATAGAAATAAACTGAATAGAATCGAATTACGGCAAGACATATTTTCAGAATGAAAAGGTGCTTGAAATTAGAAATTAGTTTCATGTAAAATGATGTAGTCAAAGTACTAATGCGGCAGAACATCTAAGGCGTGAACGTTACGAAAGATTCAGCAGTTTTTGTTTGGAGAATTGCAGAAGTTTTGCTTGGGAAGCGTTTAACTGATGAATCGTTGGAATTCATCGTTCTAAAGTCATGCCACATTCTCTCTTACGTTGTCTTGTTACTTTGAGTCAGACTGTGTGAAAACAGAGTTTCAGTGAGGTGTGAATTGCAACACTATCTGGAGCGATGCCTTTGCCCCATTTAAATTAAATTCAGTTATTTCTATAGCAACAATTCACAACACATCATCTGAAGACACTTTACAGTTCAACCAGATCATCCAGTCAGATTGATTCAGTTTTCTATCTAAGGAAAACCAGTTGATGGCATCGACTCAAAGGCAATCATTCACAATAAGCAAGCTTGTAGTGACAGTGGAGAGGAAAAACAGGAAGAAACCTCCAGCAGAATCAGGCTCAGTGTGAGCGGCCGTCTGTTGAGACCGACTACAAACAGACATTGACCATGTGACAGACTTAAACTTTAAACAGATATTTAGGAGCCAAATGAAATAACCTAGATAGAATAACCTGAAGACCAGACTTTGAACGACTCAAAGCAGATCCATATCAGTCCGTACGTTTGAGATGTTACTTCCATCTTTCCTATCTCTCCTATCTATCCTCCTTTCTCATGATTTCATCTATTGTGTGCGGATCATCAGTCCCTCATTTAACAAAACAATCACCGACCATGATGCTGCCACCACCATGCTTCACAGCGCGGATCCCGTTCTCCAACCTGCACGCTTCATATAAATAGTTTAATGAAACTAAGGCCATTTAGTAGCGATGCAGGATATAATCGGCCCCCTATCAGTATCGGCCTTAAAACTGAATATCGGACATCGGCCACCCCTCCGATATTTAACCCGATATTTGATCAGCTTCTGAGTTTCTAAAGTCTGAAAAAATAAAATAAAATACTACTTCTTCTTCTTCCTCAAAAACTTCTTTTTTACAGACTTAAAAACTTCTAAAGACGAGGGAAAAAATATTGATCCATTAAAATATCCCAATATCTTCATATGCTGATATATTGCCATTTAAAAACACCATATCAATCTCTTTTACTAATGAAATATTGCTATATGTCATCGTTATGCTACGAAATCCCCCGAAAATTCACCAAATGCGCCATATTTTTATATGTTGATATATTGACGCGGTATCGATCTATTTTACTAACAAAATCTCACAAGAATTTGCAAAATATCACGAGTTTGTAACAGAACGATGAAATTTCACGAGATTTTGAAAGTAAAATAGATCGATACCGCGTTTTTAAAAATCTATTTGATATCAGCATATGAAAATATATTTGAGTTTATTATTTTTCAAAGTGTCAGAAATGGATAACAAAACTGCTATTTTCAATGACTACTTATTTTTGTCCAGCTTTAACATCGGTATCGATATCGGTTATCGGCTACATGAGTTTTAAAATATCGGCATATCGGATATCGGCCAAAATCCCAATATCGTGCATCCCTACCATTTAGTTTTATTAAATCAAACTACCTCCATGCCTCTAAAATAAATGTCTCTTTTTCCTCGGTGGATCCTCAAACTGGAATTCATTTTTTTTGTTGCAACGATTGAAAAAGAATCGTACACTGTGTGTCCGGCCTTAGCTGCCTGAGAAAGCAGTTCTCAGCAATGAGTGGGGGAGGGGCTACTTTAAGTTAGTCCAGCATCATAAAATGACCTTAACCATAGAAAGAAGAAAGAAAAAAACGTTGCAGCTTTGGGTAAAACCTTGTTACGCCCTAATATCCGTCTCTGCTCAGACATAATAACCTTGGATTGCTCAGACAGACCTTGTCCTGCAGAAAAACCTCTTCTAAGACTTTAGGGTGACGCATGCAGCAACGCAACCATTCAGGAAACGGAGGCAAACCAAAGAGGTGGACCATGTGACACTCAGCATGTGGTTGATCAGTCATAGTTACAAAGTCAGACCACACTGTGGGGTTTAAGCTTGAATCAGATGTTAGCTCAGGTTTTCTGATTAATAGCAGATCTTAAACCCTTTAAAATACTCAGCTTCTGTTGATTTGTTCAAAAAGTGCATGAAAACATCCTGGCTTCATCAACGGACGGATAATCTATTCCAGTGGATGAAGATGAGCTTGAATGTTAACGTAGAAATTCTATCTTGATTAGTCATCTCCTGATCTGAGGGGATTCACTATGAATGCATGCTGCAGAGCAGAGGACACAATGAGTGGGAAAGGAGGAAAGAAGGGGAGGGGGAGGAGAAAAGTGAGAAGGGGGGGTGGGGGGGTGAATGGGAATGCTGACCCCCGAAACTCTCCCCAATAACTGAACAATGAGAGAGAAAAGGAAAGATGTTTCATGGAGTAAATGAGGCTGTCAAACCAAATGAAAGTCTTTCCAAACATCTCCTCAGCGAACAAACTCAGCCTTCAGCTTCTCTGTCTTCTCTGCCTTCAGCTTCTCCGCTTTAGAACCTGATTCCAGGCAAAGCAAAGTAAGGACACCTGGCAAACTGAGGCAACCAAACCCCCTCTCTGTTTCTGCCCTTAACCCTTCACCATCATCACTTCTTTTTCCTCCAGGAATTCAGTCCCTGTTTTATTTTAACCACATGAAAGAAAGAACAGAGCAAACAGAAAAGGTGAGAACTCACCCAACCCTTTCCTCTCCTTCTATATCCTTCTCTCTTCCTTTCTCTATCACAGCCACAGCTTGTGAGGCCAAACCGCTCCTATTGCTGCTGCTCCCTGGTCACGCCCACATGGGGGGGGGGGGTGTTATGACCACCATCCAGAGGCATTCTCTGGCCACACCCCTCATTCAGATAAAGTCACTGGAGAACTTTGGGAAAACAGAGAGCCATCCCAAAGCACATGGGAGCAGGTAAAGCCATGTGATCGTCTCCTCCTATGAGCGTCCATCTGCTCCTGCTTCCCTCCTACGGCTTTGTTTCACAGAGGAGGGGTTCAATTATACCAGTGTGTGGACAAGCTGCTGAGATTTGGTCATCGTCGCTCACTACACTGCAAAAACAATCTAGAAATAAGTCAAAAAATTCTTAAATTAAGTGTATTTGCCCTTAATTTGAGTAAATAAGATGATTTGCCAGTGGATTCAGCTTTTTTTACTCTCAAAATAATATAATTAGAAATGTAATAATGAAATAACGTAATTGCTTTTTTTTCTTATTTTAAATGTAAAAGTCAGTTTAAGAAAAATTGCTCTTATTTTAAGAAAAAACATCATGTGAAACATCATCACACTGAAAAAACTATTTAAAAATGAGCAAAAATGTCTTAAATTAATGGATTTACTCTTAATTTGAGTAGGTAAATGAGATGACTTGCCAATGGAATGAGTATTTTTACTCTTAAAATTAGATATTTGCATAAAATGCACTTGAAATAAGACAATGCAATTGTGTTTTCTTATTTTAAATGTAAATTGTCTTATTCCATTGGCAACGTATCTCACTTACCTCCTCAATTCAAGAACAACTGCACTTATTTTAAGAAAAAATGACTTTTGATTTTTTTTCAGTGCAGCAACCCTCCAGCTCTAACTAACACATGATTAAACCCATGACTATCAGAGTTCCTCTATATTTAGAAATTCAAAGCCCTGATGGAAGATAGTCTGTAACAAGGTCAACTTTAGCTTGCATTAGAGTAAAAAAAAAAAGCTAATGTTTACCTGCATGGGAAGTGTTTTTAAGCCTATGAAATAGATCTAATTGGTCTGCTTTAGTGCTTTAACCTAAAGGAGAAAAGTTAAAAAAAAAATTACTGTCAAATTAACCAAAATCTAACTTTTCATCCATGATGGAAGTCAAAATTTCCTCAAATAAAATCTGTTCTTTACATCCAGGGGCGGATTTAGGAAATTTGGGGTCCTAGGCATAAAACAGCCCCATTCTCCAGATAGAGAAATGTTAATAGAATAGACATCCATTATCTGTTCTAGGTTGTGTCCCTCTCTTCTTGTCCCTTTTCTTCTTGTTTTCCTCTCCATGTTTTGTACTCAGCTGACTTTTCATGCTGTCTCTAAAGGAATGAAAGATTTTTTCCAAGCACTAAGCTCACTTAGCTGATTGCTCCTTCCTGTGTTTCCAAAAAGGCCAAAGCAAATAACCCAGTCCTTCTTTTCACTGTAGACAAGCCATGATCTGCTTCTCTGTTCTCCATTTTTCATTTGGGTGAAATAATAGCTGCATGAATCATGACAGCAGACAAGATAGAGGAGAGCAGGAGGCGGGGTTACCAATCTACTCGCTCTGGAGAGCAGAGTTCACTGCTTTTAGATGTTCTCTCCAAAGTCTCCAGTAGCAGAAAAAAGTCTCTAGATTTGGCGCTAGGAGCTTTTTAGAAATCAAAGTGCCTTTCTCAGCTTTACAACAGCATATCAGTCAAACTGAGAATTATAACCCCCATCCTGTGAAAATGTTCAGATCATAAAGGAACTTGAATTAATCAGGGAACACTGCAAAAACGATCTAGAAATAAGTAAAAATGTCTTGAATTAAGTGTATTCACCCTTAATTTGAGTAGGTAAATTAGATAGTTTGCCAATGGATTGAGTAATTTTACTCTTAAAATAAGATAATTAGATAATATGCACTTAAAATAAAACAAAGCAATTGTGTTTTCTTATTTTTAGTGTAAATTGTCTTGTTCCATTGGCAAAATGTCTCTTTTACCTCCTCAATTCAAATTCAAATGGCCAAAAGTTGCTTATAGTTTTATGCTAAAGATAATTTTAGCCTCACTGTTACAGTAAGCAAAGCGAAACTCATTTTTTGTGAAAAATGCATCTCTTTCTTTCAGAAAGAACGTCCTGAAAGCCTGACAGTGTTAGCCAGACTGAGTGAGGCTGTGTTGAATTTAACATTGGCAGCCAAACAGATGAAACTGTTTCCAAATCCTAAACGTTCCCTGGAAATCAGTATCACTCCTGCATCCTGTGACCCAGCAATCCCCTCAACTGCTGGGCACAGCAACATCAAACAGGAAAATAAATATGCCCTGGAAATGAAGGTAATGATTAAAATGAAAGAAAGGTTTAGATTAACGAGGAGTTTGAGCGACAGGAACAAGTCAGTGATTTATTTGTTCCTGTGTTGATACAGCTTGAATTTTTTTTTCCCATCAGCACTCTGGCTGAACGTCTGAGAGAGGTTTCTAACATTCAGCAGAGAGGTTTCCTTCCTGCCGCGGCTGGATTTCAGTCTTAATCTTGATCGTGGTTTTTTGTTATGAAAGTAGAAATCTGTGTTTATCATGAATGTTGTTCTATAAGCTGTTGGCAAATCAAAAAAACGGCACATGTGTTTTGTTGATGTGATTCATATGGTGTGGGAGGAATTAAAATATCTCAGAGATTTCCCTCAGAACACGTTTAACCAAATCGGAAAGAACTGGTTGAGGTTAAAGGTTTGTCTGGAATAAACAAACAAATATGGAAAGTCGTGTTAGCATAAAAGCTGTGCTCTGCTGAAATAGTTTACGGCCACATTTTATGCGATTTATTTCAATCCTCATCATTGGCAACCCCCAGAAAACATTTGATCTTTCCATTATTTTATCAGTGTTTTATGTTTTACCAGGAATCTTTCCTTCCGTTTTTCATCTGCTTTTATGCTCATATTGGCTTTGATCTGTTCTGGAGAAAAATCTTAAATGTTTTTCCTATAATGCATCAACAGAGTCCCCCTTTTGATATGACAGCTTCTTGTGCATATCGTCTATTATCAAAGAAAGTACGTCTATAAAGTTGTCACCGCTTAGTAAACAATGTTTTCTGGATGAAAGCATTGAAACAACAGTCTCTGAATTTAACCATTCCGTCTTGTGGGAACCAAAGATCAAAGGAGGAGCATATATGATTTAATAAGCCTGTAAAAACGCTTTAAGAAAAGACGCATTTAACAAAAATGTGTGTGCATGCATGATATGCTCTAGTTAAGTTCTATTAAAACACACAGGCTACATTTTTAAGGGAATATAATATCTGCTTGCAGTGGTTATCCTCCCGTCGCAGGTATGACGCAGACATTTTTATATTTATGCTTAATATCGAAGCGTGGTCTGCGCCATGTTATTCCACGCCACAACGGCAGAGGGCCAATCAGGAACTAGCTGTTGGTCTAGATACGGCCGAGGCGGTGAGGAAGTGGAGGCAAGTTTGTGCGACAACGGAGGAACATGAGGGCCAAAAAGAGCAGAGATCAAGGTGGAAAAAGGTTCCCAGCGTTCTCGTGCACCTCGCTCTGCTAGCGGCTCCATCTTCACCGGCCGTTTTCCACAATACATACAAACGAAACAAGCCAGTAAGGTACCAAACAGGAAATATGCATAGTGTAGAGCGGATGTTGATTTGACCAATCAGAGGCCTCCTTTCTGCGGTCATCTACAGTTTGGAAAAGGTGCGGCTGCGGAGGGGATGGGGACGTCTCTGCGTTCACCGCCACACCAACGCAAACGACCAGGTTGCGAAGTATAAATCAACCTTTAGGCTACGTTCACACGGCAAGACTAAGAAAAGTGACCTTTGTCTGAAATGCCGTTCAGGTCGGATATATATGCGACACAGGTCGCATCTTTAAAAAATTCGTATCGGATTCAGAACCACAGAGCAAAGGCTACGTTCACACTGCAGGCCTTGATGCTCAATTCCGATTTTTTTGTGAAATCCGACTTTTTGTGTTGCCGTTCACATTTCCAAATATATGCGACTTGTATGTGATCTCATGTGTAAACTGCATTTATACAATGTAAGAGTCCCGCATGCGCAGTAGAGGACGCGATGACGTCACAGGCCAGCGTGCTCTGTGTTTACGGAAGTAAACATGGATGGTAGCGCTGGAGCTCAGTCTTTCCCAACCTTAAAAACTCAATATTTTAAAGGTTGGTTCAACATAAATACGGCTCTCCGCATCATCATCCGCCATGGTTGTTGTTTTTCTTGCCGCTTCTGCGTAGCAAGACTAAGAAAAGTGACCTTTGTCGGATATTAATGCCGTTCAGGTCAGATATATGCGACCTAGAGGTTCAGACACAGGCCGCATTTATAAAAAAATTCGTATCGGATTCAGAACCACAGAGCAAAGGCTACGTTCACACTGCAGGCCTGGATGCTCAATTCCGATTTTTTTGTGAAATCCTTTTTATTTGCATTGCCGTTCATATTTCCAAATAAATGCGACTTGTATGTGATCTCGTGGGTAAACTGCATTTATACAACGCAAGTGTCCCGCATGTGCAGTAGAGGACGCGATGACTTCAAAGGCAAGCGTTCTCCATGTTTACGGAAGTAAACATGGATGGTAGTGCCGGCGCACATCTAATAATAAAAACACAATATTTTAAAGATGGTTAAACATAAATACTGCTCTCCGCATCATCATCTGCCATGGTTGTTGTTTTTCTTGCCGCTTCTGCGTAACAAGAGTCAGAATAGTGACCTTTGTCGGATATTAATGCCGTTCAGGTCGGATATATGCGACCTAGAGGTTCAGACACAGGTCGCATTTTTAAAAAATTCATATCGGATTCAGAACCACAGAGCAAAGGCTACGTTCACACTGCAGGCCTGGATGCTCAATTCCGATTTTTTTGCGTTGCTGTTCATATTTCCAAATAAATGCGACTTGTGTGTGATCTCGTGTGTGAACTGCAGTCATAGAAAGCAAGTGTCCCGCATGTGCAGTAGCGGACGCAATGACGCCAAAGGCCAGCAGGTAGTGCTGGCGCACATCTAATCATAAAAACTCAATCTTTTCAAGATGGTTAAACATAAATACTGCTCTCCGCATCATCATCTGCCATAGTTGTTGTTTTTCTTGCCGCTTCTACGTAGCAAGAACCAGAATAGTGACCTTTATCTGGTATTAATGACGTTCACGTTGGATGAATGCGACTTGGCCGTTCAGACACAGGTCGCATTTGAAAAGACCAGATTCATATCGGATTCAGAACCACATAGCCAAGTGGCCTGGGTCGCATTGGAAAAAAATCAGATCCGTGCTGTTCAGACAGCCATGAAATGATCAGATCCAGGTCGCATATGGGCCAAAAAATCGGATTTGGGTCACTTCAGGCTGCAGTCTGAACATAGCCTTAGCATCAGTTTTAGTCGCATTTTAGTCATTACGATATGTGATAGTTTTAGTCAGTTCTAGTCGACTAACACCTAAAAAGGTTTATGCCAGGGTTCCTGAGAGCGAGTTATCCATCTCTTCTAGAGAGGATCTTTGGGGAGAACCTGGGTCGCCTACAGAGGTGAAGATAATCTTTCTCATCAGAGTGCTGGGCTTAAAGGAATAGTACACCCAAAACATGATTAGCCTTCATTTTCTACTCACCCCCATGCTGAACAACACTCTGGAGTACTTTTTTGATATCTCAAATGCATCTGGAGATCTGGGAGGCTTCTTGCTGTCTGCTGACATTCAAATAATGGAGGTCTATGGCGCCCGAGGCAGAAAGGTCCATAAAAGTCCACAAAAAACGTGTCAATATTCCTCCATACTGCTCGTCCAATGTATTCCAAGTGTCCTGAGTGGGTAGCATCCAGAATTTACTCGAAACGAAGTCATTTAGAATGTTTTTAGAGCATAAACAGTAGTGTATAGGATTTCCTGAAAGCGCGCACATGCGCGTTCACGACGCTACGGAAGCCGGCAGACCAAACCAGATGAAAGTGCGCATTCAGCGTCTGCTCTGCCGATAATGCAAGCGTAGAAGAAGAAATGTGCTGTTTACCTGTGCAAAGAAAGAAACAACGAAAGAAAAATGTCTGAGGACTTCAGTGTTGAGGAAGAGCATGAGTTCTTTGCCGAGCTGAAAGCGCACTTTCATCTGGTTTGGTCTGCCGCGGTTTC
Organism: Cyprinodon tularosa; assembly: GCF_016077235.1. Lineage (NCBI taxonomy): Eukaryota > Metazoa > Chordata > Actinopteri > Cyprinodontiformes > Cyprinodontidae > Cyprinodon > Cyprinodon tularosa. Next base: position 819,045 of record NW_024039645.1, read on the forward strand.
CGTAGCGTCGTGAACACGCATGTGCGCGCTTTCAGGAAATCCTATACACTACTGTTTATGCTCTAAAAACATTCTAAATGACTTCGTTTCCAGTAAATTATGGACGCTACCCACTCAGGACACTTGGAATACATTGGACGAGCAGTATGGAGGAATATTGACACGTTTTTTGTGGACTTTTATGGACCTTTCTGCCTCGGGCGCCATAGACCTCCATTATTTGAATGTCAGCAGACAGCAAGAAGCCTCCCAGATCTCCAGATGCATTTGAGATATCAAAAAAGTACTCCAGAGTGTTGTTCAGCATGGGGGTGAGTAGAAAATGAAGGCTAATCATGTTTTGGGTGTACTATTCCTTTAATGTTGTTCACGTTGGATGAATGCGACTTGGCTGTTCAGACACAGGTCGCATTTGAAAAGACCAGATTCGTATCGGATTCAGAACCACATAGCCAAGTGGCCTGGGTCGCATTGGGAAAAAATCGGATCCGTGTTGTTCAGACAGATGAAAAGATCAGATCCAGGTCTCATATGGTCCAAAAAATCGCATTTGGGTGACTTCAGGGTGCTGTGTGAACGTAGCCTTAGCATCACACTGCAAAAACAATCTAGAGATAAGTAAACATTTCTTAAATTAAGTGTATTCACACTTAATTTGAGTAGGTAAATGAGATAGTTTGCCAATGAAATTAGTAATTTTATTCTTAAAATAAGATAATTAGATAATATGCACTTGAAATAAGTCAATGCAATTGTGTTTTCTTATTTTAATTGTAAATTGTCTCGTTACATTGGCAAAATGTCTCTTTTACCTCCTGAATTCAAGAAGAAATGCACTTATTTTAAGAAAAAATGACTTCTCTAGATTTAGATTTTTTGTAGTGCAGTCTTAGTCACATTTTAGTCATTACGATATGTGATAGTTTTAGTCAGTTCTAGTCGACTAACACCTAAAAAGGTTTATGCCAGGGTTCCTGAGAGCGAGTTATCCATCTCTTCTAGAGAGGATCTTTGGGGAGAACCTGGGTCGCTTACACAGGTGAAGATAATCTTTCTCATCAGAGTGCTGGGCCTAAAACAGCAGCAGAGCTTCACTCACTGCTGGTTTCTTGTGTTGTTGATGTTGTTTCATTGCTTTCTAGTCTTTTGCTTCCCTCAAGCATTTTCTCTGACCTTTATTAGTTTTTGTTTAGTTTTCAGTATTTTTGGATTTTTGCCTCAGTTCCCCTTTAACTTTCATTAAATCATCCAAACTCATCTGTGCCTTTTCCTCTCTGCATTTGGTTCCCCTTAGCCACCACCCAACCTGACAGATTTGGTCTATTTTTAATCTGTTTTATGTTGCAAAAAAAAAAATGAACCTTTACAATTTGGAATAACAGCCAGATTATTTCCCAGACCGACGGCTCTATCCTAGATGCTACAATAGCTGGGTATAGAATGCTGCTTCATCATTGCTGTTGGGCAGAAAACGTTGATTTATAGGATTCAAATTAACTTTTTTATGAATTAATGCCCTACTTTATAAAAAAAAAAGGGTAAAAAGTTGTGAAAATAGCAGATCTAGTTCAACACATCAAATTGACAAAATGTTTAATAAAGGAATGATTTTAGACATCCAAGGTTTCCATCCCAAAGCAAACACTTCCTGATCTACTATGAATTATGCTTTACACACAGATCAATAAAATCTTAATTTCTCAACAAAAAAAAAAGAAGAAAAACTTTCTTCTTTGGCAATTTTGGCTTTACTTCTTCAATTTGCTTGGTTACTGCTGCTAAGGGGTGAAAGTAGATTTAAATTCACAGGGTTTTGATGTAAAAAAAAAAAAAAGAGAGAACCTACATAATTGCCATGTAATTGTAATTGTAATGCCATGGCAACCCGGAGCTAAATTGAACGAATTTGCTACTAAAATATTGAGACATTCAAAGGAAAAATAGAAAATGTTTTAATGGCAATAAAAGGAAACATTTACATCATATTTTAATAGATGGAAACAAGAACTATCAAGCATTAAAAATGCAGTTTAAATGTCAGACCGACCAGCCGCTAGTTTTTATTTTTTTATTCAGTCTTGTCAGTTCTTGTTATTGAGTCAAAGAAATAATTTAGTTAGATAATTGTTGATGAAAACAACACTGTCTGCATGAAATTAGAGCTTTTATGTTTAACTTGTTATTATAAGAAAATGTAGAGGACAGAGAAATATTTTAGAAAAGCAGCCAATCGTAAAACCCTTTGGGTTAAGAAACTGCATCCCAAGTAGCTCCCACAGGACAAGTCATTCGCTTCTTTCTATTAGTGCCTAATCTATTCAGGTTGGTTCCATTTGATTTATTTTCTTTAAAAATGGAGTACTATTTCTACGAGGTGGGATCTTCAGTGAAGATGCGATGCAGCCCTACAGGTCTACAGTCTGAATTTACGTGATTTGTGGACACCCCGACACAACAGAAAGAGAACAGTGAGAAAGCAGTGTCGCTATTGGCTGTCCTAGAAGGCGCTAGATGACGTCATTGGCTAACTAGCAAACTTCAAGTCATCCGGCTGCAGGAGATTCTGAATCCCGCCTATTTTAGTCTTTTTTTGCTGTCTGTCCAAGCAGTGCAGAGAGATAGGATAGCATATTATAAGAGTTTTAAAGAGACTTTTATTGAAACAAGTAAAGAAAAGGTGGCATTAATACACCATTAGTTGTTTGCCATCCAGCAAAAAAAAAGAAGAAGAAGAAGAACGCAGCAGTGCAAAGACACAAGGAGAATAGAGGAGCAGAATTGGAGAGAATGAGGCTGTAGAGGAGAAAAAAGACGGCCGCTCACATTGAGCCTCGTTCCGGTGGAGGTTTCTTCTTGTTAAAAGGGAGTTTTTCCTCTCCACTGTCGCTACAACCATGCTTAGTGTGAGGGATTGAAGAGTCAATGAGTCTATGCAATCAGCTGGTTTTCTTAGATAGAAAACTATGAATCAATTTGACTGGAGTGCCTTGAGACGTGTTGTGAATTGGCTCTACAGAAATAAACTGAATTGATTTGAATAGCGACATTTCATGACGAAATCGCAAAGTTGGGAACACTGAAAGAGAAGCCATGCAGTATCAAATTAAAGGATACAAGACAGAGCACATTAGCACATGCTAATGCTACCTGAGCTAGCATGCCATAACAATGGTCATACACAATAGGCCCAGCTGGTTGCAAATTGGGCCACTGAATGAGTGTCACACTTGTGCAAATCTGACATGTCTGTCTGGCTAAAGTTACAGGAGAGGAAAGGAAATGTTAGAGAAGCAGCCTAAAAGGATATGGTGACTCTGGAGGAGCAGCAGAGATCCACGCCTCATCTTGACATGGAGCTTTTAGTTGTGGATTTAACAAATCATTCTCTGTAGAAGATAGGGGTTCATCCTGGAACTGGTGGGTTGGCGGTTCGAGACCCTGCTCCTTTCTTTTTTTGGAAGAAGCCTCACCAAACAGAATCATATTCAAAATCCTGTTTCTGGCACCGTTTTGACCCCATGGGTGTGATGTAAGCTACAGCGGATGAGTATTTCAGGGAGTTTGGCAGCTGAAGGGTTCAGATACAGAGTATTATATTGTAAAAACACTGTACACTACAATACTCTATTTGTTTTATTTTCCTGTTGTTTTTATAGACCTTTCTAAGGTGCACATTGTGGGTAATGTGGGTAACCTGACTCCGCCAGATGGATTTGCTCTGCATATCTATCTGGAAACCTTCCGTTGAAGTAATTTTGGGAAGGGGCGAAAATACTGGTTAGCTGATTGGCCTATGTTGATGATAGACGGGCCAAATAAACCAGTCAGATCAACGAAGCATATGACGTACTAACAGAGCGACGACGAAAACACAACCACAAGCCAGGCTACTCTTGCCGAAACCAGTCGGGAAAAGAGCAAAAACATCTTTTCCTCTGAGAAAAGCCTCCAGAGCAGTGTTTTGCTCATCTTCAGTGAAGAAATACTCTGTAATTCCGATAAAACTTGCTCGATAGCCACGCTAACGCTAGTTTCATCGGCTGAAGCCGCCATGTTCTTTAGATTGAACTGTCGCGCTTCTCGTTGCGTCACACCTCAACCCGCCTCAAAGCCAACGCTGATTGGACGTTCGTTTGGTGAACGGCTCCAAATTTTCTTTAACGGAGAGTCTCCAGACTGATCTGCGAGTGAAACCTTGAAAACTCGTGAGATCAGGATGGTCTCACCAGGCTACATTGTGGGACCACTTCTACTATAACCTTTCCTGCTGGAAACACCACAATTTCTCTATTTTGGGCCAATTAAGGGATTTTCTGTTCTATTCAATTTTGATGGAGAAGCCATAGGGGCGGCTTCATACATATCCACTGTTACTGATAGTAAAAGTAGTAGTTGGTTTCATGGCCGCTTGGTCTTAATGGGACCCATGGCAGATAAAGAAGCCCGTTGTTTACACTGAAACGCAGCTTCGTCTAGACGGCTTTAGAATGTGCAAAATACTTGACACTTCCAGGAGGACAATGGCTGAAAGCATAGAGCTACAGTGGAAAGGTTCAGATCACCGACTATTCATGTGTAAATTTGGTTCAAGCAAAGAACAGTTCCATGCAATCTGAGTTTGAATGGAAAATACCACAGTGTTGCAAATCTGGTAGAGACATATACATCAGGATGTGTGGTTTGAAATGCAGCTGATGGTGGGAGTAGAAAGGGTTGGCCCAAAAAGAAATGCACTCTACAGATTTTAGATGAGGAAAAGAAAACAATGCTTCCAATCAGCATTTAATCTACAACATAAATTCCCCTCAAAAGCAAATAACAGCACATAACCCCCATTTGCAGAGGTACAATTCTCCTATGTGAGCACAATAACGTTCAATTATTATTAAGGGGATTGGTGGCCTATTGGTTCGGATATTGGGCTTGGAATCCTGAGGTTGTGAGTTTGAAACTCACTCCCACCGCCTCTACTCTGGCTCTCTGAGCAAGACCCTGGACCCCTAATTGTTTCCTGAAGGTTATGGATTAAATGCAGAGAGTTAATTTCTCCATTGTTAGATCAATAAAGTTCAATAAAGTTCATAACAAAATGTGAGAAAGTTCTACAAGTATACATCCTTGCTGCAGGGACTGTATCCCAGCGGTGCTATTAGTTCATTTGTGGGAGACCTGTGATTGGTCCAGGGCTCATAGCTGAGGTTGAGCTGGGAGAGAGCATAAGGAGCTGGTTAAAAGAATCACCTCTGTAACTCAAAAGTGTGACATTTTCCTGCATAAAGTGTGGGAGAGCTGAAAGTCCAGAGAAGGAAGTATGTCAAGGAAGTAAGGAGACAGGAAGAAAGAGATAAGTGAAGAGGGTGGGGGGAGGGTGGAAAAGTAATGCACAAAAAGGAGAAGGGGAAAAGAGGAAGAACATCTGGCCTGGCCTGGATATCTACAGGGATGATAGCTGGCTCTTACAGTCTTCCTGTTGTGTGTTTTCTGCTGCTGTTGCTTCACTCCCCTGTGGTGCAAATGGAGTCAGCATGTGAGACGAATGAGGACACCCCACCGTGGCCCCCAGCACTCAGCTGCCTCCATCTTTATATGCTATCACCCCCACGTCTTACCAATACAGCTGACTAAAATGCATTTGCACATCCTGAGATACTTAACAACCAAATTTAGTGGTTCACAAAAGTATTCACTCCCCCTTAAAGGAATAGTACACCCAAAACATGATTAGCCTTCATTTTCTACTCACCCCCATGCTGAACAACACTCTGGAGTACTTTTTTGATATCTCAAATGCATCTGGAGATCTGGGAGGCTTCTTGCTGTCTGCTGACATTCAAATAATGGAGGTCTATGGCGCCCGAGGCAGAAAGGTCCATAAAAGTCCACAAAAAACGTGTCAATATTCCTCCATACTGCTCGTCCAATGTATTCCAAGTGTCCTGAGTGGGTAGCGTCCATAATTTACTCGAAACGAAGTCATTTAGAATGTGTTTAGAGCATAAACAGTAGTGTATAGGATTTCCTAAAAGCGCGCGCCTGCGAGTTCACGAGCCTACGGAAACTGCGGCAGACCAAACCAGATGAAAGTGCGCATTCAGCGTCTGCTCTGCCGATAATGCAAGCGTAGAAGAAGAAATGTGCTGTTTACCTGTGCAAAGAAAGAAACAACGAAAGAAAAATGTCTGAGGACTTCAGTGTTGAGGAAGAGCATGAGTTCTTTGCCGAGCTGAATGCGCACTTTCATCTGGTTTGGTCTGCCGCGGTTTCCGTAGACTCGTGAACTCGCTTTTAGGAAATCCTATACACTACTGTTTATGCTCTAAACACATTCTAAATGACTTCGTTTCGAGTAAATTCTGGACGCTACCCACTCAGGACACTTGGAATACATTGGACGAGCAGTATGGAGGAATATTGACATGTTTTTTGTGGACTTTTATGGACCTTTCTGCCTCGGGCGCCATAGACCTCCATTATTTGAATGTCAGCAGACAGCAAGAAGCCTCCCAGATCTCCAGATGCATTTGAGATATCAAAAAAGTACTCCAGAGTGTTTTTCAGCATGGGGGTTTTTCAGCATGGTTCTGGTCTGTTAAATTTTTTTGTTGGATTTTTGGATTCCTGCTTTGTTAACCATTAGCTACGTTTACATGGACACAAATAATCGGATTGAAGGCCTGATCAGATCAAAAATGTTTCATGTAAACATGTCAGACTGAAGATTCTAATCCGATTCGGTCCGATCGGATATAAATTTAATTCCGAAAGAGAGAGGTGGTTTTTGCCGATCGCCATTCTGATTGGCGTCCATGTAAACACCCATTCGGATCTTAAGAGTAAAATTATCTTCACTGCGCATGTGTGCGACGCCAGCGTGACGTTTTTCCGCCTTGTCAACAACAGGAAACCACCGGTCGCTCTCGCTCTCGCTGTGAACAACATGGCGGGAGGAGTCTAGGAACGCCGACTTATACACTCAAGTTCATTTAAAGCTGCAGGAAGCAGGAATTTATCCTCCTCCTCTTCCTCTTTTCTCTCTCCACAGCCCACTCGCTCTCCCACGCCGGTTCAATCGCTCATTCTCTACATTTTCTCTCGGACATTTCGCTGCCAAGCGCTTTTTTCCTCCTCTCTCCGTTTTTCTTTCCGCTCGCTCCGAGCGCATCGTTTGTCAGGCCTCCCAAAAACCAGACGCAGACAGAACTGCCAAGTTTGGCAGGAAGTTCTGCGCATGCTTAAAAGATTTAATCAGATCCAACGCTTGGTACATGTATACACGCGTCATGATCGGATCATTTCATTTAGTGTCCATGTAAACGGAGATTTTGAATTTCCGATCAACCAAGGTTTGGATCGGATCGGGGAAATTTTGCGCATGTAAACGTAGCTATTTTCATCATTAAAAAATACAAGAATTCATCTCAGCATCTCTGCCTCTGCATTTGGGTCCTCAAAACCACAACCAAGATGTGACACTTTTCCATTTTGCTACAATACAACAACCCATTTTCATCTAGTCCCTGGATATTCCATTAAGTTATTACAGTCGGTGATGAAGATTCTCAGTCATCCAGGTCATGGTCATTCCGTAAATGACTATGAAGCTTTCTCAATTCAAATGTCTGGGATCCAGACATGCAGCGTATTCTCATTATTAGTTCGTATGAAATCGTACAAATAGTTATGCACCATAATTTTGTACGTTTTAGACGTTTTTTTTCCCGTCGCCTTTCGTCATATTTTTACGTCTTGCCTCAAGACAAGATATCCTTGCGCATGCGCATCTTACGCACCATTAAATAACATAGAATTTAACATACAATTAACCCTAACCCTGACCCTATCCCTAACCCTAAGATACAAAACAGCAAGCAACGTAGTTAGAGACCTGAAGAAGTAATTATTGCACTGTTTTTCCCATTTTTACGTCCGTCCGCAGATCTGCTTTTTTCGGCTGTATGGCTGCGCATGCGCACTGATCTGTATTTTCGAGGAAAAACGTCCAAAACGTACGAAATACTGTGCATAACTTTTTGTACTATTTCATACGAACTGATAATGAGAATATGTTGAGACATTTGAATTGAGAAAGCTTTCTGGAGGGGAAGCGAAACGTCTTCAAACCTTGGAAACCAAGTCCAGTGGATTGTTTTTACACTTTTACGGAAAAAGTATTACAGTTGTTTGTACAATGTCTCAAACATTGGCAGCGACTGGCTAGAATCAGAATCAGAAATACTTAAATAATCCCAGAGGGAAATTACTTAAATTTAAGTCACCCGTCCTGCAAAACCGGAAGCCTAGGTTCGTATCCCAGCTGAATGAGCTGCCAGTGTGGGTCTTTAGGCTAGACCCTTCACGCTAATGCTGGCTTTGGGGAGTGGCAGCCTAGTCTTTGGGCATTGCGCTTGGAATCCGGAGGTTTTGCGTTCGAGCCCCACTTCCACAAACTGCCACTCTGCCCAGTTAACGCAGATATTGCAGAGATTGTCCCTCTTGCTTTGTGGCGCGGAATAACATAGTGCAGACCATGCTTCAAAATTGGGCATAACTCAAGAATATCTGCGACATACCTGTGATAAGCTAACTGCGACACACTGCTACGGAAGTATACACAGCCCTTAACCCCACACTGCACCCAGGTGCCGCACAATGACAGCCCACTGCTCCCCAAGGGGGACCACAGAGGGTTAATTTGCTCTGTACTTGTTACAGTGTAACAACAAAAAAAAAAAAAAAAAAAAAAAGATTGGATGGACAAACTGAACTGAACCTAAACATCTTCTAAACCTTCAAACTGTACTTAAACACATCTTCTCTTTGCCTACAAAAGAGAAGCATCCCCACAGAATTTGCACCTGCATTGAAGATCAGCTTTGCCTCTGCTGACAAGTTCGCTCCTGCTTTAATCCGTGTAAATCTTCCTTTTGAAGATCAGACCCTGTGTCTCTCCTCAAACAGCAATCTGGAAACCCAAACCTGAACACCTCCGACTGCCTAATCCCAATTCTGTTTTCCCTTTTAGCTTTTTTGGGGCTCAGGTTATCCTGAGCTATCTCTATAGTTCTGCTGCTATAGGCTTAGACTGCTGAAGGACATAGGGACCCCTTTTTCATCATTCTGCTTCACTCTATCTCTATTCTCCCACTCTGCAGAATCTGTTAGTTCAATCTCTAACGTTCTGCTCTCTCTGCTTTTTCTCAAAGTAGCTTCATCTGGTCTGTTCCTGTTTGGCTGTGACTCCGTCCTGGAGAGAAATATCAGCTGTGCTGCTGCCATCAACACCTTTGTTTCTAGATGTTGGAGCTTGGCCTGTTTTCCAGTGTAGTCCTGTTTCTCTGACTGTGACTAACTGGATGTGCTCTCTTCATCCTCTGACATGGGAGCTGGCTCGGAGCTCATCTGCCTGGATCCTGGACGGGGCCGCCTTTTACAGTTGCCTTTTGTATCTATGCTTCTTTTTCTATGTCTGCTTCTGTGTCCTTAAACGCCAGTGGGCCTCAGCAGATGGCCGCTCACACTGAGCCTGGTTCTGCTGGAGGTTTCTTCCTGTTCAAAGGGAGTTTTTCCTCTCCACTGTCGCTACAAGCATGCTTCGTATGAGGGATTGCTGAAGAGTCAATCAGTCGATGCAATCAACTGGTTTTCCTTAGATAGAAAACTGGTGAACTGTAAAGTGCATTGAGATGACATGTGTTGTGAATTGGCGCTATAGAAATAAACTGAATTGAATTGAATGTGATAATTTCAAACCAAAAAGACAAAGCAGATTCTGTACTATTCATAGACAGGGAATTGTTTGCCTGTTATGTATTTCTACATCCTCAAAGTCGCCAAAGTTTTCTCAGCTGCATGCTTAAAGTAAAAACATCCATCAAGGACTCAGACCGCCTCTCAGAGAAACTGGAGCTTTAACTTGCCAACTGCAATAACTTTGAATCATGTTTTCACTAAAATAGCTTTAAAGAATTATTGTGTCGAGAGATTGCTTCTGGAAAGAAAGAAAGATGGAGGGAAATCTGCGACGAAAAAGCATCCATTCATTTCCTTTATCCCGATCTTTCGAAGAGCTATGGTTGGATTTGTGTCTGACTTCACTTTCGCCAAACACTGTATGAAAGCTTTAAGACAAACGGTAACAACCAAAATGATTACTCACCGAGCGTGAAATTTGTGTGGTTGCTGTATATATCAGTAGTCATCTCTCCTCTACGAGCTTTTTTTCCCCTTTTTCCCTATTGCTAGTAATATGATTCAAAAGTCCAACTTCACAGTTTATTAGTTTAGTAACTGTTAAATTTTCTTTCCTACTGTAAAACTAGAACTAATTGGAGAAACACTCCCCTCCAGTCCTTGTACAGCCTATCTTCTGGAGGCAAAGCCTCCCCTGATGAACAATAAATAGAGCCACTCCATGGGATCTGCCTTCTGGGGAATCCCTGGATCTGCAGGGGCAAGGGATGACTCAAAGCCAGTAAAAGAAAAAAAAAAAAAAGGCGGAAGCAGCTCTGTAATTAAACTATTTGTGTAGTTGCTTGCTCCATGTCTTCCAGAAACATCTAACCAAGTTATGACACTAATTATCTTTAATAGAAACCCCACAAAGGCAGAAGCAGGGAGGCAAATTACTGCCAAAGGAGAATTTCCTCTGTTAGGGATCAGTGAGCATCACTTTTACTGGTTTCACCTCGTGAATTTCCGGCTGCCTGCGGTCGCTCCTTCAAAGCGGCTCGACCCAGCCCCCCCCCTTCATGTGTGAATTCCTCATCCTTGCTGGGCTCCCGTTCTCCTCAGTGATGTTGATTTGTTCAGTCTGCTGTGTAGCATCACCGAGCTCATGCCATCCAGACTGGATGTCAAAGGTCACTAAACATTCATCTGAGCTCAAACGGCACGACTTTTCCCTAATTGATCACAGCGTTGCCTTTTGGAGAGAGAATATAAAAGCCCCTTTTGAATTTTCCAAATCCCTAAACTGTCACTTTAAATTTCTGTGATAACATAAGATCAACCATCTGAAAAGTGCTTTTTAAATTTCAGACAAGAGCAGCTGCCAATCAATAATGATTCAATTAAATTAAATTCAGTTTATTTCTTTAGCGCCAATTTAAAACACACGTCATCTCAAGGAACCTTCCAGTTCACCAGATCATCCAGTCAGATTGAGTCAAGGTTTTCTATCTAAGAAAAATCAGTTGATTGCATCGACTCATTGACTCTTCAGCAATCCCTCACACTAAGCATGCTTGTAGCGACAGTGGAGAGGAAAAACCTCCAGCAGAACCAGGCTCAGTGTGAGCGGCCATCTGCTGAGGTCAACTGTGGTTAAAGGAAACAGAAGCAGACATATACCCCATTTACACTACCCTTGAAAAACCGATCCATGCCGAGACCGGTCCGAGCTCGGATCAGCTGACCGGGCCGAGCTCGGTTCTGACGAATGTTTACACATCACGCTATCTTGGTTCCTCGACTCATCGCCTCCTACTGACGATCTGCGGTAATCAAGGAGGAAATTAAGAAGTTGGTGGCGGTAATGCACCAAAAGTTGTTTGCCAACCGCCATAAAACTCAAGAAGAAGAAGACGAAGAAGGAAGGAATCAAGCCAATCAAAATGGCGGTGCCCGTCACATTCAGAAAGTTATGCTTGATTATTATTGCTGTACTTCGATGTTTGCGGAGGGTCAGGCGAAGACGGCAACCTTTCGTGGATTTACCGTACTTGAGGAAGTCGGCTTTCAATTGTTGTTTATAGCTGTTCTTCTTCTTCTGTTTTGTGTTGGTTGGCAAGAATTCCCACCAACTACTGGAATGGAGTGTGAATCGGAATGTGCAGCCAGACGGAGATGATGCGTTCTGTTCATTCGCTCTTCTTATCAGAGAACCGCTCCAGGGAAAAACCGAGCCGAGCCCACCTCTGGAACTGGTCTGCAGTTAGCGCGGTTCGGTTGTGTCTAGCTCGGTTCAGTTCAGTTTGCTTTCCATTTACACACGATAAGTTGTCTCAGTTACTGAGCTCGGACCGGTCTCGGCACGGTTGTTCAAGGGTAGTGTAAATGGGGTAATAGAAAAACAAGCATAGATGCAAAAGACAACTGTAAAAGGCGGCCCCGTCCAGGAAACACACAGCCAGGCAGACGAGCTCCGAGCCAGCTCCCATGTCAGAGGATGAGGAGAGCACATCCAGTTAGTCACAGTTATGCTGACAGTACATATACATCACAAGATGGATTGAGAGCAAATATTCATAAAACTTTGCAATATTCATTTTTATATTAGCCTTCCATGAAGGATTAGCTCTGTTTGTTTACTGCAATAACGTGGATAATGAGCATGAGATATGCAGGAAGGCCTAAAGCCGGGCATACACTGCAATTTTTTCAATCGTTTTATGTAGCTATAGCTCACACTGTACGACGAAACCGCTATAATACAAGTTAGTGGAACGATCTATGTTCTGTTGTTTTTCTCTACGTTTTCAGTTTCAAGTTTAGCCAGGTTTTTCCTTGTTTCCTAGCTTTATTGGTGTCTAGATTCATTTAAGTTGCTTGGGGTTTTCTGTCTGTCCTCTGTTGCCCCCTTGTGTTCTTTTCCCTTGGCTTCCTCATCAGCTCTGCTTACACCTGCTCCTTATCAGCTTGTTAGTCCTACCTTTGTTCAGTCAGCCATAAATACACTCCCTCTGCAGTCCCTTTTTGCTGGTTCCTCGTCTTACCTTTTCTCACCCTGGCTCCTTGATGGTTTTCCCCTGATGTCTCCATGATTCTGGTTTGTTTTTGATTTTTATGTCAGATTTTTTGTATACCTGTTTTTGTTTAACATTTTTAAGTTGGATTTTTGGATTCCTGTTTTTGCTTCCTAATTTCCATTAAACCTTTTAAGAACTCACCCCTGCCTGTCAGCCTCTGCATTTGGGTCCTCATAAAAACCTTAAAACCAAATCCTGACAGTTAGATACCACTGGGTTAAAGCATCTTTTCTTAATTTGCCATGGAAAAATCAAACTACCTGGATCATCCTCATCTTTGTTTAATCAGAGCAACAGGTAACCCAGCTGCACGCTTTGCTGCAATGGTTTGCTTGATCAGACACTGGAAAAATGCTGTTGCAGGGATCAACATGAGAAGACATTGGAGTTTTTAGCTAAGCGTGAGTTGACGTTAAGCTGCTGTATCGAGATACAAGAAGGAAAAAACTCTTAAGTAGAAACTCAGCATTAACCAATGCAGAGCAAAGACAGAGCAGCTGAATATTCATCTCAGCAGATGGCAGGAATGTGACAAAGATGACCATCTGTCCATGCAGGCATTGCAAGGCTGCTCCTTTCGAAGCATGTTGTCTTTCAGCTAACAAGTGGGTTAGGCTATTTTCGTATTTCCTTTTCCTAAATGTGAGCAGTTGCGAATCTACACTCAGCAAAATCTTCACTCGGTTCAAAAAATCAAAAGGGGATCAACAAAACTACATTTAGATATTAAATGTCAGGATTTGGTTATGGAGTGTTGACCCAAAAGCAGAGGCAGGGTTAGTGAATTTCATTAATTAAAAAGGGAAACTGAAAACAAAGGCAGGTTATCCAAAAATCCAATAATGAAAACGAAGTCCAAACAAGCATGAAATCAGGAGTCCAAAAATCCAAAAGAATCAAACATAAAAACTAGTCAAAACGAACCAGAAACCATGGAGACATCAGGGGAATCACTGTCACAACGAGGAAGACTCAGGAAGACAGAGTTGGAGGAAGTTTGACAAAGTTTGGCAGTGTTTGACGTGGACCCAGCAAAGGGGAACTGAAGAGAGAGGGCTTTTAAAGGAGACAGAGACAAAGAGGGGGCTAATGAGGAAACTGGGAGCAGGTGTGCACAGAACAAGAGAGGGAAAGAGCTAGGGAAGAAGGAGAACACAAGAGGGCAGCAGAGAGCAACAAATAGAAACCTGGAAGACTGGAAATAACAACACAATGTTAAATTACTAGGACTATAAAACATGGAGAAAAGAAAACTAAACACTCAAAAGAAAACATAACAGAACCCAGACTAGAACAGTAACTGGAAAAAACCAAAGAACGCAGCAAAATAAAAATAAAACCACTAACACTAGAAACCAAGGAGTAAAGCAAGACTGAATACTGAAACAGAAACCTGACACTAAATAAGACGGATAAGGAAATTCTTTTCCATGTTTCAAGATCAGTCAGAATTCAACTTTAGTTTCTCCGGTTTGATCGTGCGGATAAAAGACATGATTTTCTCATTTGCTTCTTGGACAAAAGAACCACGACAGATTACATTTTTGAACAAACAACAAAGAGGATTTAAATGGAGAAGGATCACATTAATGGAAGATAACGTCCACTGAGGGAAGGCTTTATCTCAGTTCATGCCAACAGACTCCCAAAGCCCATATCTACAATCAGCCTTTCTCCTTAGGACTGGACTGGAGTTTGTTATGTGTGTAATTGCAGAAACAAGCCTTCAAGTAAGACCTCCTGTGGATTTCAGCATCAAGCCAAAAGCAACATATTTAGACAAAGCAGGGAGAAGAGAAGTTGCACATTTTAAGTATCTGCAGTGGGTTGCAGAGCATGCACGGGAAACTGGATGGAAAGGGGGGTGTTTGCAGCAGCTGTGGGACGCTGCACGATGACTGAATAGGACAAAGGTCTTTCTGCAGTGGTGGGAAACTTCTTTAACCCTTGACTTCCCCCAGATGCTCAAAGTAAACTTCAACTTCCGCAGAACCTTATCTGGGAGAGCGGAACTCTGTGTGTGTGATGTATAAATGTGTGTGAGAGTCTCTGTGGCCGCCCTCCGATTGGTCTATTCCACACCCTCCTTTACAGAATTTATTTTTTCACAAATTATCTCAAGTCTGGTTAGTTTTCACAGACTTCAAAGCTATTTTACAAATAAGTAGCAACTGAACCGATATAGAAAAGTGTAAAACGTGTTTATCTAATGAAGGCATGTAATGAGTGTGTGGATGATGTTCCACCACTGTGGTCCAACTTCCAGGAGCTTCATGGAGCTGCAGCCAGGATGCAAACTGCTGGGAATCAAAAGATAACAGGTCTTCTTGTAATGAAACGAGGTGGAAAAAGGAAGGAAATGTGGTTTTGTTCTGTTTACCGTGTAATCAGAAGTTATCTATCATATACTGCCTCCTGGTGGCTTAGAGAGGAGATGCACAAATAAAGAAAAAGCTCCAGAGAATAGAAAGAGATTGCTCTCACTGCAGGAAATCTCTGAAATGACAATATGGATGTAAGAGACTTCTGGAGTGCATCAGGTCGGCTGCTTTATATTTGACTCACCGCGACTAAAAGTATTTTACAATCTGTGCTTTTCTAGCAGGACATTTAGGGTTATGCACTCAGTAACTACTCCATGACATACATAAACATTACCACACTGGAAAAAATCAAAATCTAGATAGGTCATTTTTTCTTAAAATAAGTGCATTTCTTCTTAAATTGTGGAGATTAAAGAAACATTTTGCCAATGGAACAAGACAATTTAGATTTAAAATAAGAAAACACAATCGCATCTTCTTATTTCAAGTGCATTTCATCTAATTATCTTATTTTAAGGGTAAACATACTCATTCCATTGGCATATTATCAAATGTACCTATTCAAATCAAGGGTAAATACACTTAATTTAAGAAATGTTTACTTATTTCTAGATAATTTTTGCAGTGCAGTACTGGGCCAGACCATTTCAGAATCAGAATTACTTTATTAATCCCTTGTGGGAAATTATTTTCTTGCAATGCAACCATTTGCAGATGTGAGAAAAATGGGATTGTAAGTAAGAGCAAAATATAATAAAATATAATAAGACAGAATAAAATGACTAACAAAAGTAAGTAAAATTACACCATTCCATATAAACAGTGTAAAATAAGATAAGGATCTCAGTATGAGCAATCAACAGTATTTACAATTTACATTACTGCTCAGTACCTAATTTACTATTATTGCACAATTTGTCTCCATTACTGCCTTACGGCCTCAACTGCATTAGTTAAGATTCAAGAAGATTTTGGAGAAATTCTTTAAGATTTTGATTAATGATGTCGTGAAAGCGTCAAACACTTTCAGCAGATTTCTCAGCTATCCAGTCTCCCGTTCCACCATCTCATTAATAAAGCACAATGGTTGATCAACTTACAGTTAACCCAGTCATGTTCAAGACACCAAATGTCAGGCATGCAGTAGACAAATCCTCCTTCTCACATATAAAGCCTTAAATGGCCAAGCTCCATCTGATATCAGAGATCTGATTGTTCCTTATGTTCCTAACAGAGCACTTCGCTCTCAATCTGCAGGTTTACTAATCGTTCCTAGAATTTCTAAAAGTAGAATGGGAGGCAGAGCTTTTAGTTCTCAGGCTCCTCTCCTGTGGAACCAACTACCAGTTTTAGTCCGTGAGGCAGACACTCTGTCTACTTTTAAGGCTAGGCTTAAAACTTTCCTTTTTGATAAAGCTTCTAGTTAGAGTGGCTCAAGTTATCCTGATCTATCTCTATAGTTCTGCTGCTATAGGCTTAGACTGCTGGAGGACATAGGGACCCCCATTTCATCATTCTGCTTCATTCTATCTCTATTCTCCCACTCTGCAGAATCTGTTAGTTCAATCTCTAACGTTCTGCTCTCTCTGCTTTTTCTCATAGTAGCTTCATCTGGTCTGTTCCTGTTTGGCTGTGACTCCATCCTGGAGAGAAATATCAGCTGTGCTGCTGCCATCAACACCTTTGTTTCTAGATGTTGGAGCTTGGCCTGTTTTCCAGTGTAGTCCTGTTTCTCTGACTGTGACTAACTGGATGTGCTCTCTTCATCCTCTGACATGGGAGCTGGCTCGGAGCTCGTCTGCCTGGCTGTGTGTTTCCTGGACGGGGCCGCCTGTGGAGCTGGTTGACAGTTGCCTTTTGTATCTATGCTTCTTTTTCTATGTCTGCTTCTGTCTCCTTGAACCCCAGTGGGCCTCAGCAGATGGCCGCTCACACTGAGCCTGGTTCTGCTGGAGGTTTCTTCCTGTTCAAAGGGAGTTTTTCCTCTCCACTGTCGCTACAAGCATGCTTAGTGTGAGGGATTGCTGAAGAGTCAATGAGTCGATGCAGTCAGCTGGTTTTCCTTAGATAGAAAACTTTGAATCAATCTGACTGGATGATCTGGTGAACTGGAAAGTGACCTGAGATGACATGATGTGAATTGGAGCTATAGAAATAAACTGAATTTAATTTAATTGAATTTAGATTGATAAGTTTAGGGTTGAAACAATTAATCGTGATTAATCGATTATTTAAATCTATTCAACTATCGTCACAAATAGTTCGTCAACTATTAAAGAAATCGATTAATCATTGAATGGAATATAGGGACTATAAAAATGCCTTAAGCTGACAGAGCGACCCAACTAAAGCAGGACGTACATCAAGATTGTAAAAAAAATATGTAAACATTCTGCATTTAAGATTTTAAAAAATCTGTGTGTCAATCTGTTCTATCCAGAACTCCTCAATTGGAAACGTTTTAGTTTCTCCGGGTTTAATTTTGTAAATAAATCTTCTTTAAGGAGCTTTTTGCAGTCAGGAGTGAGGTGTTACTATATTTAGACAAAAATGGCCACTCCCAGAATCCTTGATCGAGACGAAAATTATAATTTATTTTTTATTTTTTTACTGATTAAAGCTAAATTCATTAAATCACCGCAAACGATTAGTTTTAGGTATAGATAATAATCCATTGATTATTCCTTGCTGACTGGAGTTTTCCTTTAATATAACTACCAAGTTCGTAAATGAAAAGTAAATAAGTCCTAACATAGATCTGATTTGTTGCCTTTAGAAGTGAAAACATGTCCGATGTGTAAATATGGGTTCTTATTAAATCAAAAGCATCTTTATGACTAAATTGGCCTCCTTCTCTGTTGGCAGCAGTTCCTCCTCAAAAGCATGTAGGCAGAAAATCACTCTTTCCTCTACTTTGCCTCTTTCTTCCCGGGGTAATTAGCTGACAGGTCATGCTGAGTAATGGTCTGGGATCAGTCCAGAGTAATTATACTGGGAGAGGATTGACCTCGGACATGCCGCTGCCTGAGGGTGCATGTATGGATGCGTGCGTGTGCGTGGGAGGCTTGTTGATGCCAGATAACAAGAATAGGACAAAAAAATAAGATGGTGTGTTTTCATGCTCTTTTCTGACCTGCAGACAGCCAGAGACAAATTGCCCTCTCTGGACACCCCCCGCCCCCCCTCGGTATCCGAAGGTCAATCCAAATTAAAGACAAATGATTTCATTTGCTCTTTTGACCAGAACAGTTACACCTAATTGCAAGACAAACGTAGCTGCAGACGGTGTGTTCATTTGGACAGTTAGGAGACATTTTCCAGTTCTGTTTGAAGCATCTGCTGGGGACGTGACGAAATCTCCTTTGTTCTCCACCATCGCGACAGGAAGACGGGACACAATGGCACAACATGAAGCGATACACCCGTTAAATACACACATCTCTTCAAAAAATAGTCCTGCCCATGACCATGTTATTTTTTACCCTTGGGCCAATGCTGTAAAAGCATCTGTTTCCGTAGAGTCACGACTGAAGTAGGAACCAAATGAGGTTTCTGGACGTGACCCCAGTGATAAACCACCAGACCTCAGATAAGGGCACAGTTTATGTTCCAATGCTGCCCTAACTGACCTTAAAGCTGCTGTAAAAATGGAGGAAGTACGTCTTTAGTGTTTACATAAAAGCAGCTCTCTGCTTCCAAGCACCAATGAGTCAGGATCAGCGCAGAACCAGATCTAATCTCCTCATCTTTTCTCTCGCTTTAGAAGCTTTGCTCTACGATTTTAAGGTTTCAACAAAGAGGAAAAAGGTGCAGAATCCTAAACTGAGCTGCATCCTTTTCAATTCAGTTCTATTCAGTTTATTTCTATTGCTCCAATTCACATCACGTCATCTCAGGTCACTTTCCAGTTCACCAGATCATCCAGTCAGATTGATTCAAAGTTTTCTGTCTAAGGAAAACCAGCTGATTGCATCGACTCATTGACTCTTCAGCAATCCCTCACACTAAGCATGCTTGTAGCGACAGTGGGGAGGAAAAACTCCCTTTGAACAGGAAGAAACCGCCAGCAGAACCAGGCTCAGTGTGAGCGGCCATCTGCTGAGGCCCACTGGGGTTCAAGGAGACAGAAGCAGACATAGAAAAAGAAGCATAGATACAAAAGGCAACTGTAAAAGGTGGCCCCGTCCAGGAAGCACACAGCCAGGCAGACGAGCACTCAAACTCATTCGCTTATTAATACTATTACTACTTTTATTCTATATTCAGTATTAAGTGACTTCAGCATTCTTGTTTATGAAGAGATTGCTGAATCTGGTTTTATTTTAATTATAAAGCCAAATTCAGAAAAACAAATAATTCAAAGGGCTTTACATTAATTAGAGAATAATAAAAGCAGAATAAACAAGTAGAGATAAAATCCATGTTCAAAGCAAATAAAACAGTCAGACCGCAAACTTAAACTGATGATACCTCATTTAACGGTTTAACTTAAACAGTAAACGGCAGCTTTAAACTAATTCAGCTCTTTTCCAGCCTTCTGGGAGATTTTTCCACATCAGTGGAGCTGTCAGGATCCCAGTTTTTGTGTTCGTCTGTTTGTCTTGTCTTTTGTGTTTTCTCCCTTCCACCACCAGAAGGCGCCTGGCTCCGGTTCGCCTCCTCACACACCTGCAAGCTGTTGCCTCATCACCGGACTGCTCTTAAAGGAATAGTACACCCAAAACATGATTAGCCTTCATTTTCTACTCACCCCCATGCTGAACAACACTCTGGAGTACTTTTTTGATATCTCAAATGCATCTGGAGATCTGGGAGGCTTCTTGCTGTCTGCTGACATTCAAATAATGGAGGTCTATGGCGCCCGAGGCAGAAAGGTCCATAAAAGTCCACAAAAAACGTGTCAATATTCCTCCATACTGCTCGTCCAATGTATTCCAAGTGTCCTGAGTGGGTAGCGTCCAGAATTTACTGGAAACAAAGTCATTTAGAATGTTTTTAGAGCATAAACAGTAGTGTATAGGATTTCCTGAAAGCGCGTTCACGAGTCTACGGAAACCGCGGGAGACCAAACCAGATGAAAGTGCGCATTCAGCTCGGCTAAGAACTCATGCTCTTCCTCAACACTGAAGTCCTCAGACATTTTTCTTTCGTTGTTTCTTTCTTTGCACAGGTAAACAGCACATTTCTTCTTCTACGCTTGCATTATCGGCAGAGCAGACGCTGAATGCGCACTTTCATCTGGTTTGGTCTGCTGGCTTCCGTAGCGTCGTGAACGCGCAGGCGCACGCTTTCAGGAAATCCTATACAGTACTGTTTATGCTCTAAAAACATTCTAAATGACTTCGTTTCGAGTAAATTCTGGATGCTACCCACTCAGGACACTTGGAATACATTGGACGAGCAGTATGGAGGAATATTGACACGTTTTTTGTGGACTTTTATGGACCTTTCTGCCTCGGGCGCCATAGACCTCCATTATTTGAATGTCAGCAGACAGCAAGAAGCCTCCCAGATCTCCAGATGCATTTGAGATATCAAAAAAGTACTCCAGAGTGTTGTTCAGCATGGGGGTGAGTAGAAAATGAAGGCTAATCATGTTTTGGGTGTACTATTCCTTTAAGCTGCTGGTTGCCACTACTTCGACGCCAGAGTGTTTGCCCGTTTGGGGCACTCTAGCCAAGCCTTGTTTATGCTGAGTCTAATCTGAGTTTTTGCATTCAGAGTTTTCGTTCTCTAGCCAAGCTGAGATCACATTGAGTTTTATTGAGCGCTTGGTTGAGCACAGGTTGTCCTGTTTTCGTTCTTTTTAAAAAAAATTTAGGGTTTTAACCGTTAGTTCGTTGCTAGCAGAGGCTTCGACGGCCCTGTATAGTGTTGGCCCTCTGCTGTAACGTTTTGTTTCTTTGGATCGGCTCACCAGGTCCAACTTTCTGTTCATACTTTGGGTTTGTTTTTTTTCTTAGAGTTTTTTTTGGACACTGGGAACTGAGGAAAAATCTGACTCTCTGTTTTCTTTTCTCTTTGCAGAAAAAACAAAACAACTGATCCAGAAAGAAGTTCTAGAGATTAAGAATAAAATAATTCTTTTGAACCTCATGTTTGTCTCGTGTCCTCAAATATGTTGTGGCCTGGGTGGTCGTAACAGTGTTAATCAGTATAAAAATAAAAACAATATTTTTCGGCCCAGTCGCTGAGTCTGGGAGCGGCCATTTTTGCCCAAATATAGTAGCCCCTCCCTCCTGCCATCTTCCAGCAGTGACGTCACGGTGCGGTAAGCCTAGCGCCATTCTCCCCGCTTTACAAGCTAAATCAATGGGAACTACTAGACACATCTGCAATCAACAACAATTATTGAAGATTTCCAGAGGACTTCACCATTGAAATTCACCAGAGCTATAGTGAAACTGACAATGCCCACGTGCATGGCAGCTGGATGCTGGAATACATCGGGTAAAAGTGAAACATTTTAGTCTAAAGTCTATGGCACTTCCACATAGACAGGTATGGGGCATTCCAGGCTAACAAAGAAGCCAAACGACCCCCATTCCAAAGGGGGGGACCCGTTCATCCGTTTCTATTTGCATGTTTTCTAAACTAAAATAAGACTTTGTTGGGCTGCTGGATAAAACCTGGGTCTCTGACATTTTGAAGTGAAAAAGCTTCCTGGACGGAAGAAAAACAGAGTCCAGTGGACTGTTTTTTTTTTTTTTTTACGTTTTTGGAATCCCAGAAATAACCACATTACAGCAACAGACAGGTCCTTGCGGTAACCTGTAGCACACCCAGGGATTGTGGTGGAGCTTCAACATGAACAGGAACACGCAGGAACAGAAATGGATATCTTGATGCTTTGAAAAATGCTTTGAAATTGATCTTTGTGGTTCATCTGGGTTAATATACGCTCCCATTATGAGAAGGGACTTTTTCAATGATTCAGCTTGTCTGAGCATAACTTACTTTGCAGAATGCGAACAATGTGGATCCTAATCCTTATTCTGGTTGGTCACCACACCACAATAAAGGACAGATTTAAATTTCTTGATAAAAGATAAAATAAAAAAACACTTAATTTTTAAGATAAAGCTGCAGTGTTTCAGAAGACGATAAATCCTGCTAATTTCTAATAATGTATTTTATCTTTGGTGGGCAACCACCAACAAACGTTCCTCAAAATGGACGAGTAACGTTGCTCTTTTCATGATGACCTTTTATATAATCATCCTGGTGTATGTCTTCTTTTGCAACGGTCATATTTAAGAGCAGAACTCCATGAGCTGTTAGCTGGCTGACTAATATCACTTGGCCAGAGAGGGGGAGGAAATAACCTGGAATAAGGTCAAACTGCAGGGGAAACTATCACAGAACACGGAAGGAAGCACAGTGGACTCAGTGTGCACTTGTTGCTGATGTCATTTCCCTGCAGAAAAACTCTATTTGCAGGAATAGAGCTTAGAAATCACAATAATCTTCATATATATTAAATAAGAAACAAAACCTTTAAAAAAACTTTATCTAACAAACCCAAAAGTTTTTTTTTGGTAAATTGCTTGATTTCTTGCAAAGTTAGAAAGTGTGGGTTTATTTATATTCAGCCAACTTACTCTGATACTCCATAAAAACCATGAATAGTGAATACAGTCGGCTATTTACATTGTTAGAGCCTATCAGCATGAGCGAAAATGGATGAAGTGGTTTCATGTTATGAAACAATATCTGACAGTTGTGCAGAAATATATAAAACATTCTGAAAACTATCGACTAAGCTCTGAATATTTCTCAAAGGAAAAGTCCGGTCAGCACACCTGCCATCTTCCTGGATTGTCCTGGGTTGAAAATAATAATAATAATACATCTTATTTAAAAAGGCGCCTTTCTGGACACTCGAGGTCACCGTACAAAAGCATAAAAACAGTGTCGGAAAAAATAAAAATAAAAATATTTAAAAAACACAGAGGCTGTGACAGTGAAATTGATATTTAAAGAGAATAAGCAATCTTGAACAGATGGGTTTTGCTCCAAGTACTCAGACACAGAACTCGCCATGGAGGCCAAAGCTATAATTTTCAGGAAAGTGATGCCAGCCGACATGAGCATTTAATTTCTCCTTTGTCTACATTTCCTCCGTTTCCTAAGTTCAGTGTAAAAATCTTTAAGGTAAAGTTCGCTCATATTCAGAATTCAAACTTCTGAGAATACTTTAAATATGAAATTATTAAGTACTGCTCAATAAATAATAAGTATTTTTAATTAAGAGTAATTTCATTCATAGGTGTGTGCGCTATCATTTCATGAATTTAGAGTTAATCGTTAAAAAAATTAAAATAATATTTTTCACTGCGATCACTGAGTCTGGGAGTGGCCATTTTTGCCCAAATATAGTAGCCCCTCCCTCCTGCCATCTTCCAGTAGTGACGTCACGGTGCGGTAAGCCTAGCGCCATTCTCCCCGCTTTCCAAGCTAAATCAATGGGAACTACTAGACACATCTGCAATCAACAACAATTATTGAAGATTTCCAGAGGACTTCACCATTGAAATTCACCAGAGCTATAGTGAAACTGATCCTGATCCTCCACGGACGGGTTGGTCGTTGGATCGCCAACTTGAAGAGGGAGGATTTGCCATCGAACTTCTGGCCAGAGAAAAAACCCGTAATATGTAGCCAACATTTGGAAGAAGAATGTTTTCAAGATGACTTGGATAGTAGCGCGTTGTGACAAACACCAGATACAGCACTGGGACTTGATCAACAGCCGATACCGCACCGTGGCGTCACTAACCAGTAGGTGGCAGTAGTTTTCTTTGACAAACATGGATGCCTCCAGTAAAGCACATTCACATGGAAATTACTCTGGATTAAAAACACTTAAACACATAAAGCACTTTCAGAAGTTTGTATTCTGAATATGAGCGGACTTTTCCTTTAAATGTTTCCAGTGAGGTCTTGGAAAGCAGACGTTAGCTTCGGACGGCTTCAGGGCAGTGGCTATTTATTATTAAACAGGCTAATAGTTTTTATCTTTGCCACTAGAGAATACAGAAGATTTTCACAGCCCATTCCAGCCTTGTGTGATCATTATAATAACGGCCAACAGTAACATGTAAAATGAATTGCTGCTGTAGAGGAAAACAAAGTATTTTAGGTACCGGTACATTCCTATCCACCGCATTTCTCTAGTATCTGTGTACTTATACTTTGATTAGCTTTAATCTTTCGTTGGTTTCAGGCCATGTAATGTGTTTGCTCTCCCAGCTGGGTCAGACTGGAATATTTACAACGCATTTTCTCCTTTGACAGATGTTTTGGATTCAGACTGAGAACAATGCCGCGCTGTTTGGGCCTTTCCCAGTTCGCCTGTCCTGCAGCATGTCATATTGTGTTCTTCCTGTTTGCCGTCCTTTGCAAGCAGCCATTAATTTCTTGAGAGTTTTAAATGCTTCAATGAAACATTATTCAGGTTGAAGCTACTTTCTGGCTCACACCGAGGGGCCTAAATATGCTTCTAAATGAGTAGCGGCCTACCTATCTGCAAGTCCCAAAGGTGACTGAAATAAAAGCATTTTTTTAAACATGATACTATTACTTCAGTTTTTAAAGTAAATAAAAAAATATATACAAGTATCACTGCAAAAACGATCGGGAAACGAGTAAAAATGTCTTAAAATTAGTGTATTTAGCATAATTCAAACAAGTAAATAATAAGATTTGCCAATGGAATGAGTATTTTTACTGTTAAAATAAGATAATTAGATAATATCTACTTGGAATAAGACAACAAAATTGTTTTTTTCTTATTTTAGATGTAAATTGCCTTATTCCATTGGCAAAGTGTATCACTTAACTGCTTAATTCAAGAAAGAAATGCTGTTTTTTAAAGAAAAATAAACTTACTTAGATTTCAAAATATGATATTCAGCTGTATTTATCCTATCTTGGTCTATACCTTTCCTTATGTCCCTTTTTTATTAAATCAGCTCTAGCTTATTCAGACTTGAATGGAGCATATTTATGGTTTGATCTGGGCTACAGCTAAACTTCCGCCTGTGTAGCAAATCTTTTTCAGTTCCTTAAAGGTTTAATAATGCAGCTGCAACTTTCATGGCAATGATGTTTTCAAAAAAAAGGCCAAAAAACTTTTTGGTCTAATGCTACATACCATCCCAACCCTACAGAAACCTGCGGGTATGTATGGGAGGGTATGTAGAAAGCATAAGAGGACCCAAGACGCTAACCTGACTCCGCCAGATGGATTTGCTCCGCATATCCATCTGGAAACCTTCCGTTGAAGTAATTTTGGGAAGGGGCGAAAATACTGGTTAGCTGATTGGCCTATGTTGGTGATAGACGGGCCAAATAAACCAATCAGATCAACGAAGCATATGACGTACTAACAGAGCGACGACGAAGAGGAGCCAATTGATAGATCAAACTCTTGGTGAAACCAGTCGGGAGAAGAGCAAAAACATCTTTTCCTCTGAGAAAAGCCTCCAGAGCAGTGTTTTGCTCTTCTTTCAGTGAAGAAATACTCTGTAATTCCCATAAAACTTGCTCGATAGCCACGCTAACGCTAGCTTCATCGGCTGAAGCCGCCATGTTCTTTAGACTGAACTGTCGCGCTTCTCGTTGCGTCACACCTCAACCCGCCTCAAAGCCAACGATGATCGGACGTTCGTTTGGTGAACGGCTCCAAACTTTCTTCAACGGAGAGTCTCCAGACTGATTAGCGAGTGAAACCTCACGAGGCTAGCAAGACTCTAGATGATGGGGATCCCTTTTCCAAAATGATCCTTCTTTTTTTTTAAGTGTTATATAAGAAGAATAGTTGCTTTCCTAATTGCAAGGGGCACCAGAAGAACTAAACTATTATATATTAAAGTACTTGGTTTTGCATGGATTTTAACTTTCAAATAACATTCCAGACAGGAATTATGCATCTGTGATAAAATAAATAAATAATCTTTTGGGGTTTTAACAATTTCTCCCAAATATATATATCTTCCACACTCAGCACAGTAAATCTGAATGTACAGTTATTTGCTTTTATTGCCGACATTCTATTGAAAGGTTGTATAAGCTTCAAAAAACTAAAAAAATTTTATTTACTGCAGATGTTCTCATGTGTTAAAATGTGTTGCACATATCTGTAAACCATTTAATTGCACCTTAACATATTTTAAACTCGAATACATGCAGTTCTGTGGTTTTGACCAGGAAGAGTTTCAAGGGAAATCTTGTTGTATTCTGCATGTAATTGGATCACGTCGTCATACAGAATCAGACAGAACTAATCCAATCCAGAGGGGGAAAAGTCTTCCTTCTCCATTTCAAATATGTATCATTTCACTTCTACCATAACTCTAATTAAAAGTTCAGCCGCCACGCCAAACTGGCTCTGCCATTCAGGGTTTTCCTTACATCACAAAAAAACCCCAAGCTTTAATATGCCACGAACAAAAGAAACGGACGACCACAAAAACAGACAGTCAGTCTGCCTTCTCCGTCTGCTGACAGATGGTTCTCCAAGGACACAGTTTTTTGTATTACTGGCAGACATGCAGACATCCGATTAATCAGACAAGCTGCTCCTGTTGTTGGCTCGTTTCTTGGTGTGATATCTAATACTGGTTCAGTCTTTTATAGTATAGTGTGAAAGGATGTGGACCAACAGTTATGGCGTTTATGGTAGGGTTAGAAGAAACTCGATTCTGGAAAAAGTAACTTGGTGGTACCAGCGAGATGCTTGTTCTGTCATCAAATAAGAAACTGTTATTTGGGTTTATGTGATTAGAGGTGGGTCCCTTTCACTCAGTATAAATGATTTTCCAACTCAGAAAATGCCGCACCACTATGGCAGGCCAGTGTTGATCCGCTCTTATACTAAACAACGCAAGAGTGCAACAGATATTAAACAAATAAAGTCAAAACAACTTCTAGACGACACCTTGAGATCACAACCAAAGTAGTTTCAAAACATTCTTTAATGTATGACCTGATAGTTTTGCAAGTACAGCTCCTCAAAAATAATTAATATCCTTTAAAGTTCTCAACATTTTTCTTCAAAACAGACTAAGAGCACATATCAATCAACAAACATGAGAAGAGTCAACGATAAAGAAACCCAGCCAAGTTAAAGGAAAAATCTGCTCACATTCAGAATTCAAACTTCTAAAAATCCTTTAAATGTGAAATGATTCCATCCTGTTCAATAAATGATCAGTGTTTTTAATTCAGAGTAATTTTCATGTGAATGTGCTATACTGGAGGCATCCATGTTTGTCAAAGAACACTACTGCCACCTACTGGTTAGTGACATTGTCACGGTGCGGTATCGGCTGTTGATCAAGTCCCAGTGCTGTATCTGGTGTTTGTCACAACGCGCTATTATCCAAGTCATCTTGAAAACATTCTTCTTCCAAATGTTGGCTACATATTACGGGTTTTTTCTCTGGCCAGAAGTTCGATGGCAAATCCTCCCTCTTCAAGTTGGCGATCCAACGACCAACCCGTCCGTGGAGGATCAGGAATCAGAAAGGTGGAATAACTCTTTTTTTTCACTTTTACCCGATGTATTCCAGCATCCAGCTGCCATGCACGTGGGCATTGTCAGTTTCACTATAGCTCTGGTGAATTTCAATGGTGAAGTCCTCTGGAAATCTTCAATAATTGTTGTTGATTGCAGATGTGTCTAGTAGTTCCCATAGATTTAGCTTGGAAAGCGGGGAGAATGGCGCTAGGCTTACCGCACCGTGACGTCACTGCTGGAAGATGGCAGGAGGGAGGGGCTACTAAAAATGGCCGCTCCTGGACTTGGTGATCGCATTGAAAATTATTGTTTTCATTTTACTGATTAACGCTAAATTTTTTAAATCATCGTAAAGGTATTAGTTTTAGGTATAAATAATGATCCATTGATCATTATTTATACCTAAGACGGGACTTTTCCTTTAATCCTTTTATTCCACTCAGTAAATCAGTTATACTGTCGGTCTATTTAATCAAACCCCAACAAAATAGTTTAAAGTTTGTCATCAGAGATGATAAGTAAATTAATTATCTTGATAATCTATACAGTTTTATAGTCTTTTGCAAAGTGACTGGAACGACAGTGATCCCTTAGTAGGGAGGTCTTCAACAGGGGATCCGCAACCCCTAGGGGCTCCACAGAGGTACTGCGTGGAGGTCAGGAAAGGTTTGGTTGATTAGACTTTTTTTAATATTCCCCCCTGCAAGTTTTTCCACTAATTGAAATGTCTTTAAATCCACATTAACATGAATCCAACAGACTGTAGTAAACAGATAAATGGAGGCAGAAGATGTCTTTTAGTCATCAATGCTCACATTCAGCGACACACAGGAGCTCTTTCAAGCTGGACACCGTTTCATTCACAACACCTGTCCCATCAACCAGGAATCAGAAATACTCTAATAATCCCAGAGAGGGATTACTTTAGTTACATTACTCCATCTGTAATAGAGTGATTATAGGACCAGTTTGATAGAACACTGTTTCATACAATATATATAATTAGGGGGTCCCCGCTCCATCGCCATCAGTTTGGGGGTCCTTCGCGTGTAAAACGTTGAAGACCCCTACCTTAGTTAAATCAATGTTTACATTTGTGTCTGGAAAGTCGGAATCGGACGGTAAGAAAAAGATGACAAAAGCAATTATGTGTTGCACTGAGAGAGATATGAAGACTTACTGTCAGGATTAGGAGACTTGCGTCCTGCATGGCTGGGGGAGGAGCAGCGAAAGGTGGTAACAATAGTGTTGTGATGAGGGTTGGGGTGGTGAGGGTGGTGCCCGTTGTTCTCTGGGGGAGCTTTGGTGATGTTGATTTCGGGTTTACGGGGGTCTGACAGACTCGCCGATTCGAACTTGCGAGAGTGATTCTGCTCAGGAGCTCGGATGATCCCGTTGTTATTGTTGCCCTCATTGCGGCGGGTCCCTGGGGAGTCAGTGAGGGTCTTGGCAAATGTGACCTCCCTCTTGTGGCTCATGTCAGGGGTCCTGGAGTGCCCTAAGACCTCAGGGCGTTTCAGTACACTGTTGCTCACGAATCGCGTAGAGGCAGGGCTGGTGATGTTATCCACCTGCTTGCTAGAGGAGGAGATGTCAATGGAGAGTTCAGAACGACGTGACACCGGCTCAGGGGTCCTTGAACCACCCCCACCCATGATGGAGCGTGGTTGGGAATAGTTGAGGTTGTTGTTGTTGGTAGAGGGGGCTGTGCTGCCAAGGTCACGGTAGTAGATACTGGTGGGAGACATGGCGTTCCGGAGAGGGGAGTTGGTGGCTCGGCGAGAGCCGGGCGAAGAATGGGAGGAAGTGTCAACATCCTCCACCTCAAAGGACCTCTTAAGGGCTGCGTAAAGAGAACAGAGAAGACATCAATTATATGTCCTTTGTCTTGCATTGTACCTATTTTGACTGAATGTGTCAGTGATTTCTGAAACAACTCACAATTTCTGTGTCTTTGGTTTCCACATATACTGACAAAGCAGCAAAGGTGGTATAATCCAAGACATTTTGTCATAAAGCAAGTATAATTTGGTACTTTTAAAGGTACCGACAGAATTCCATCAACTGAGTACCTATTCGTGGAAAATTAACTACTACCATGTTTCGTTAACTATGCGCATCATTGTGACATGGAGTGGAAGAGCGGGTAGTTTTCAACTCTGTTTGTAAAAAAAATATATGGCATAGAACACCCAAAAGCTTGATGATGTCAGAAGCAGCCAAGAGTATACAAATCAAACATGGCAAATAGAAGGCACTTCAGAGTATGGCCACATTCAGACCGAACGCAGCAGGAGCAGCAAAAACACGTATGCCGCTTCATTTTTGATGCTTGTACAAGTTCAGTTCTGATGCATGGCTGAAGCATCTTTGCTGCTCTAGCTGCAAGGTGGTAAAGTGGTTCTGATGCATGTTGGGCGGAGCTACCCTATCCTTTCTTTGCCTGGAACAATGGCAGCTATATTTGCTGTGATCAGCGGGTAAAAAGTAGTTTTAAGATGTTTTTAATTGAGAAAGTCCACCTAAAAACTGTGCAGTCAGTTCATCCAGATTACCATCCTGCTTTCATATATTGTTTCTGGCGGAGCCGCTCAGACCCCCACATACCGGCGGTGCGCTGTCACTGGGAATCCCCTTCAACAGCTGCCTCTGGCCAGGTTGCCTCTTTGGGGTTTCCCGCTACCGTTTGTGGCGGCTGGATGTAGATGTTAGCGTTTTTCACGCACGTAATCCAAACTACAGGCACCAGGATAATAAAATCAAACATATTCTGCCGGCAGGTTTCTACATTTTAAGTTAATTTAGGCGTTAATAAACTGCTTCAGCGGAGTGATCACAGCGCTCTGCATCAGCAGTGCTTTGTCTGACTCCCTGCCAGCTCTCAGATCAGCTTCTCTGATTGGCTTGTTGAGCAGTAAAATAAAATTCGTCCAACTCCAGCAGCTGCTGCTTCTGAAGGCGCCTCAGATGCTCAGAAGTTCGTGAGGAGCTGTTTCAGCTGCTCAGACGCAGGACCTTTTGCTGCGCCTTGATGTAAACTAGCTGCTTCTGCTGCCTCTGCTGCTTGCAGTCTGAACGTACCCTTATTTGAACACAAGAACTCAGCCAGTGGTGGGGAATACTTCTGATCGCATATATAGTTATACGGTTATACGTATAATCATCCAATTTACCTAAAAAATTCCTCTTATGCTACGTTCACACCGGACGCAGCAAAAGCAGCAAAATCGCGTCTGCTGCTTCCTTTTTGCTGCTCTGGCTGCGCGGTGCAAAAGTGTGTCTGACGCGCGTTGGGCGGAGCTACTCTATCCTTTCTCTGCCTTTCAGCTATATTTGCTGTGATCAGTGGGAATAAAGTAGTTTTAATATGTTTTTAAGTGAGAAAATCCACCTGAAAACTTCATCAGTGCAGTCAGTTCATCCAGATTACAATCCTGCCTCCCAATGTTATTTCTGTCGGAGACGCTCAGACCCCCACATACCAGCGGTGCGCCGACAGTAGGAATCCCTTCATTAGCAGCCTCTGGCCGGGTCGCCTCCTCGCGGTTCACCGCGGCAGCTGGTAGGTGTTTTTCATCTAAATAATCCAAAGTGCAGGCAGCAGGATAATAAAAGCGAACATATTCTGCCGGCAGATTTCTACATTTTAAGTTATTTTATGCGTCAATAAACTGTTTCAGAGGAGTGATCATAGCGCTCTGTGTCATCAGCGATGTGTCTGTCTCCCTGCCAGCTCCCAGATCAGCTTCTCTGATTGGTTGACGCGATGCGTCGAGCAGCAAAAGTTAAATTTTTCCATCTCGAGCAGCAGCGCGTTTGCGGCGCGTCAGATGCTTAAACGCGCCCGACGCGCTGCTTCAGCTGCTCAGACGCGCTGCGCCTGCTGCTCAAAACGCGCCGCGGGACCTTTTGCTGCGCATTGACGCGCGTCAACCATTGACTTTGCATGTAAACTCGCTGCTTCTGTCGCGCCTGCTGCGTCCGGTGTGAACGCAGCATTAAGGCTAAAAATTTCGGACAGCTTCAGATGTACATCTATAGCTCGCCTGCATCTGTTAGTGACTTGTCAGCAGCAGCCAGACACAAGGGTGTGGGAGCTTATCATCTTCAGGTAAATAAGCCTAGTGCTTAAGATGACGTTACATGATCACCAACACTGATTCCAAGGTACTCGGCATCAGTATCGGTTTACATGTGAATCGTACTTATCCCTGGTGAAGTATTCCACAAGCAGCTAAAAAGAATAAACACATGATGATGCCTCAGGCGTCCTACAGGCAGCTGTGAAGCCACATGAAACCTAACGAGTGAATAAAATGTTGTGGGACTAAATGCATCTCTGAATATTCATATTTTCTTTAACCTAACAAAGAAGGTTAACGTATACTAGCCTAAGAAGTCCCAGGCCATAAAAAAAATCTTCACCTCTCCTAAATAAGCTTTTATATTGTCTTCTGGGTCTCTTCAACTTTTACATATATATTTGGTTTTAAATAAAATTCTTTAGCATTTTATAGGGTAAACAAAAAAAAAGCTTGCAAAATAATGCACAGTGATTGAAGAACTCCAGGCTTCCTGTCAGTATCGTAGATTTTAAACTACCGATTATGATACGAAGTCCAAAATTATGTCTTACAACATTTAGTTTAGTACTAACAGGAAAGGACCAAACATAAGCCAACTTCAGCCCAATTAGCTGCTCATGGTTGGGAAGGTGTATTTTAATCTGTGCCTGTAATAGTTAATCTGTCCTCCACTATGTCTGTTTTTAAATTTTTCTATCATTTCTATTGTTATCGTGCACACAGATACTGAAAAAGGAATTTTTCCTAAACATTTCGAAACGTTTCCAAAAACATTAGACAAGATTTCCTGATAAGGAAATGGCATTTAAGAGCAATTCAACTTTAATTTCTTTACACTCATGGTTATTTGCAACAGGCTTTTATTGCATTTTACAGTTTATTCTGTGCACTATTGGGACATGAATTATTTGCCATACAAGTGGTTTAGTGTATGCACATGCATACTTTTATAAGAAACAGCTAGGAGTGTTCTAGACCACAAAGTCAGCCAAATGTCACCCAGTGCCAAGCATCGGAACAAAGATAATCCATGAAGACCATCATTTTTCTTCCCTGCTCCAGATTTATTGAAGGAAAAAGCTGCATTGTTAAAGACACAAACTCATAGGGATAGAACCGCCCCCCTAGGAACAATTAATTTGGCTGATAGTCAGCATGAATCTGACTTCACACAGCCAGTGGCCAGAAGCTGGCATCATAATTACACACAAGTTAGACCACTGACACACACACCCCCCCTAGGAAAGTTTCCTTCGGTTCAAAACACACTGCTGATTATGTGATCTGTTTCTGGCCTGCGGTGCGCCTACATTACACGTGCTCTTGTTTATTTGCAGATTTTATTTCAAAAAGCTTGTGAAAAATATGTATGTATAACGATGCATTTCTACCCCCACAGGGAGGGAAGCTTCCCTGGCCGCTCAGTATAAAACCAAAAGTGGTGTTATTGGCTTATAGCTAGACACAATAACATTAAAGGCGTCTCTCCACACATTAACAAGCAAAAGTCATCTGTTTTTCACATATAATAAAAAAACTTTCCTTTTTTTTATAACTGATAGTTTAATAAAAAAAAAAAAAGAAAAAGTAGTTATAATTCACTGGATTAGTCTGTTTAAAAGTGAACCAGTCATCAAAGAATTTTTGTAACTGTCACTAATGTAACTTAATAAACTAGAATATTGCAAAGAAAGATTTAGATGACCCTGTATGATCAGAAAATGTTGTTTCTCTTATTGCATATATATATTTATTCAATTTACTTGCTATAAAAGTTTTCACTCGCGTGTTTCAAGGCCACACAATTGCCCTGCGTGAGGGTGTTTGTAGATAAGAAATACTTTCTTCCCATCAAAACCAGATTTTTTCTCAAGGTTTATTCATAAGATGTAAGGTTTTTTATGCACTAATGGGCCTTTTTGGACAGTAGGCTGACAGGACAGGGGGTTTGAGAGAGGGGGAGAGACATTTGGCAAAGGACTACAGGTTGGATTCGAACCCACGTCAGTTTAACCAAAGCGTCTGTAATTTGTTTTGACTCTGACTACTTTGCATTATTGTAAGTAAGGAGGAACGAAGGCTGTTTCTGATAGAATTACAGGTGCTGGTCATAAAATTAGAATATCATGAAAAAGTAGATTGATTTCAGTAATTCCATTTAAAAAGTGAAACTTGTATATTATATTCATACATTACATACAAACTCATATATTTCAGATGTTTATTTTGTTTAATTTTGATGATTACAAATGACAACAAATGAAAATCTCAAATTCATCATATCAGAAAATTAGAATATTGTGAAAAGGTTCAAAATTGATGGCCCCTGGTGCCACACTCTAATCAGCTAATTAACTCAAACCACCTGCAAAAGCCTTTAAATGGTCTTTCAGTCTAGTTCTATAGGCTACACAATCATGGGGAAGACTGCTGACTTGACAGTTGTCCAAAAGACGACCATCGACACCTTGCACAAGGAGGGCAAGACACAAAAGGTCATCGCTAAAGAGGCTGGCTGTTCACAGAGCTCAGTGTCCAAGCACATTAATAGAGAGGCGAAGGGAAGGAAAAGATGTGGTCGAAAAAAGTGTACAAGCAAGAGAGATAACCGCACCCTGGAGAGGATTGTGAAACAAAACCCATTCAAAAATGTGGGGGAGATTCACAAAGAGTGGACTGCAGCTGGAGTGAGTGCTTCAAGAACCACCACACACAGACGTATGAAAGACATGGGTTTCTGCTGTCGCATTCCTTGTGTCAAGCCACTCTTGAACCACAGACAGCGTCAGAAGCGTCTTGCCTGGGCTAAAGAGAAACAGGACTGGACTGCTGGTGAGTGGTCCAAAGTCATGTTCTCTGATGAAAGTAAATTTTGCATTTCCTTTGGAAATCAAGGTCCCAGAGTCTGGAGGAAAAGAAGAGAGGCACTTCATCCACGTTGCTTGAAGTCCAGTGTAAAGTTTCCACAGTCAGTGATGGTTTGGGGTGCCATGTCATCTGCTGGTGTTGGTCCATTGTGTTTTCTGAGGTCCAGGGTCAACGCAGCCACATACCAGGAAGTTTTAGTTCCTGCAGCTGACCAACTTTTTGGAGATGCAGATTTCATTTTCCAACAGGACTTGGCACCTGCACACAGTGCCAAAGCTACCAGTACCTGGTTGAAGGACCATGGTATCCCTGTTCTTAATTGGCCAGCAAACTCTCCTGACCTTAACCCCATAGAAAATCTATGGGGTATTGTGAAGAAGAAGATGCAATACACCAGACCCAACAATTCAGAAGAGCTAAAAGCCACTATTAGATCAACCTGGGCTATCATAACACCTGAGCAGTGCCACAGACTGATCGACTCCATGCCACGCCGCATTGCTGCAGTAATACAGGCCAAAGGAGGCCCAACTAAATACTGAGTGCTGTACATGCTCATACTTTTCATGTTCATACTTTTCAGTTGGCCAACATTTCTATAAATCCTTTGTTTTTATTGGTCTTCAGTAATATTCTAATTTTCTGATATGATGAATTTGAGATTTTCATTTGTTGTCATTTGTAATCATCAAAATTAAACAAAATAAACATCTGAAATATATGAGTTTGTATGTAATGTATGAATATAATATACAAGTTTCACTTTTTAAATGGAATTACTGAAATCAATCTACTTTTTCATGATATTCTAATTTTATGACCAGCACCTGTATATATAAAATACATAAACCCTTCCATATACATATATGGAAGGGTTTATGAAAACCGTCCGAACCGTTCGGTTCGACTGTCTCGGTTCGGTTCGCATGTGTTGCGTTCGGTTCATGCGCTGCTCCTTTTTCTCATAGGCGAAGCGTTTACACTCCAGAGCAGAAGGTGGCGGTACTGCAACCAAAGCCAACCACCAGTAGTAAACAAGAAGAAGAAGAAGCGAAGCAACGTAGCCGGGTGTAGCAGAAAAAAATCAGTTGTTGTGGAGAATTGTGTGGGTATGGCGAGTGGGAAAGAACAGGAGTTGGAAGACGCGCCAGCAGCACTTTATAGGTCTGCTGTATGGGACCTCTTTGCATTTAGAGTGACCTACGATGACGGTGGAAAGAAAGTGGTGGATAAAAGTGCAACAGTGTGCAAGCATTGTGCAACACGTTTTGTTTATGCTAACAGCAACATGACCAACATGTCATGCTAACCCCGAAATCCTACTCCGTCAGCGCTCCGCCCCGCTGCACTCCAGACCGGCTGCTCAAAGCAAAGCCTACAGCCTCCGCTGTGGCTCCCGTCCGCTCCCCTCTGAGTTCCTTGGAGATGGTAGAGAGCATGCGCCAGATGATTACATTCAAAGCAGCAAAACGTGCAGAAATGATCCAGGGTTTCCGCGGATCATTTAAAATAATTACAATTCATAAATTTTTTTTTTTTTCATTAATTTCATTACTTTTTACGGGATTTCCGTGTAACAATCAACATATATCGAACCGAACCGAAAACCGTGACCACGAAACCGTGAACCGAACCGAACCGTGGATTTTATGAACCGTTCCACCCCTAATATATATATATAAAATACCAGGATTACGCATTTTTTTCAACCTGCTAACAATCAGCGTTTGGTTCCCTTCCCACTGGCATAAAAAGCTGGTCTAACTCTTCGCTGGCAGCTGTGTAGCCTCTGACCTCCCACCGCTACGTGTCTGGTGGCATCATTACGCTGCGTTAGCTTTGATGATGTCACCAGACAGAAATCAGGAAAGTAAACAATGCAGAGCAACATGGAAGGAAACCAGTGCGTAGTCGGTGTGCTTTATTGTTTCGCTCTATTATTTGTCTTAATCCCTCTCAGCAGAGCTGCTCCATGTTTATCGAATGCAAGCAGAGTTATTTCTACTTGTTAGATCAGAAACAACCAGCGCAGTGTGTTGACGTCCGTACGTTGCATTCAATGGTATCACGTAATTTAGCAGGTCGAACCGGCTCTGGTGTCCCCACAGCATGCCGATATATATTTTGAACAGGGTGGTTTCAGAGACCAAGTAAAGAAAGCTAGAGTCAATTCAGGAAATCTGACATACTCAAAATAATTCATGGGATATACTCTTTTAAAACCAAACGCTTTGGTAAAACTAAAATTTATGAAAAGCTTTAAAAACATCCCTTGAAGAATTAAAAGCAAATCATGTTTAAATAATAACACTATTGGGTCACAACTGTTGGGAGTATATTTAAAAAGGAAGTACAATATTTGCAATTTCATCCCGTGTCTGTAATAAAAAAAGGATAAAATGGGGGCAAGACCAGATGCATAGTTTAAATCAGAGCATGAATGGGGATCAAGAAAAACAGCTGAAGTAAAAAAAAAAGCTTTGACATATGGCCGCCATATGGCCCCAGAATACTCACACTTTACCTATAACTCTTCTAAGTTTACCTTGTAAAGCCATTCAGCTGATCTATGCATGTGTTTTCAGAGGTAGTAAGCATGTTACCGTTTTATGAAGTGGCATAAGTTTGGCATCAGCTTTCATTTGTAAAAGTAGACTTCAGGCGGGTTTGTTTACTCAGTTTAGACGTATAAAAGTTTCTCTAATTCCTTTTTTTTTTCCATTGCTGTTTCTGATGAAGAAGATTAATTATCAACTCTTCTAAATCATAAGTCACAATTAACCCCTTCCTGTTTTAAATGCATTTACATCACATTCAGTCCTATCAAGCTTAGAATACTAAGAAAACCTGTTGGGTTTTTCTACTGTGACCAGATTCCTGTAAATACGCTCTGCAATGAGCAAGCATCTCTGTATCTCAGATTTCAGTGTAGTCCTGTTTCTCTGACTGTGACTAACTGGATGTGCTCTCTTCATCCTCTGACATGGGAGCTGGCTCGGAGCTCGTCTGCCTGGCTGTGTGTTTCCTGGACGGGGCCGCCTGTGGAGCTGGTTGACAGTTGCATTTTGTATCTATGCTTCTTTTTCTATGTCTGCTTCTGTCTCCTTGAACCCCAGTGGGCCTCAGCAGATGGCCGCTCACACTGAGTCTGGTTCTACTGGAGGTTTCTTCCTGTTCAAAGGGAGTTTTTCCTCTCCACTGTCGCTACAAGCATGCTTAGTGTGAGGGATTGCTGAAGAGTCAATGAGTCGATGCAATCAGCTGGTTTTCCTTAGATAGAAAACTCTGAATCAATCTAACTGGATGATCTGGTGAACTGGAAAGTGCCTTGAGATGACATGATGTGAATTGGTAGCCTGGGTGCCATTCCGAACTTAGTCCCGCCCACAAAGTTTGAGGTCGGGAAGTTCGGTCTGGCTCTGCTCCATAGTAGCGCGAGTATTATCGCCCACTGTCAGGCGATCCAATCAAATTGTCAGGGCGGGCTTTATACGATGATGGACAGATGATCAACAGTAACGTAATCAACCAGGTCACCAAAGCGCGCTTGGGTGACAACAACAATGGCTGCCGCTGGAGAGTTGAGGTGAGTAGATTCTGCTATTAGGTCTGTTCTAGAAGATAGCGACAGCAAATTAATTTTAAAAGAGGAACAGAGAAACGCGATCAAGGCTCATCTTCTTATTCTAGGCGTGCAACTGCACGCTTTGATTTTTGTTGACAACAACTATAAATCGCTTAACATACGTCACGCACTCCGTTGCTCTTATTGGTTGTAGGTCTATCCACTTGAGTGCAGAGGCATTTTTTTTCCTGGTTCGTTCAAAACACGCCCCATAATCACAGCTCTATGGAGCAGCATCAGACTCATTCTGACTAGAATTGAGTCAGACTACGTCAGGCTAGTAAATTGGTGCTA
Source organism: Cyprinodon tularosa (assembly GCF_016077235.1). Taxonomy (NCBI): domain Eukaryota; kingdom Metazoa; phylum Chordata; class Actinopteri; order Cyprinodontiformes; family Cyprinodontidae; genus Cyprinodon; species Cyprinodon tularosa. The sequence continues at coordinate 857,510 of NW_024039645.1, forward strand.
TAGAAATAAACTGAATAGAATTGAATATGACCAGCCTTTCCTTAAAGACAGAGGTCTTCAACAGGGGGTCCGCAACCCCTAGGGGGTCCATGGAGGTTCTGCATTGGGGTTGCAAAAGATTTGGTTGATTAGACTTTTTTTATATTCCCCTCTGCAAGTTTTTCCACTAATTGAAATGTCTTTAAATCCACATTAATATGAATCCAACAGAGTGTAGTAAACAGATAAATGGAGGCAGAAGATGTCTTTCAGTCATCAATGCTCACATTCAGAGACACACAGGAGCTCTTTCAAGCTGGGCACCGTTTCATTCACAACACCTGTCCCATCAACCAGGAATCAGAAATACTTTAATAATCCCAGGGAGGGATTACTTTAGTTACATTACTCCATCTGTAATTAATGAGTTGTAATTATTTTAAATGATCCGCGGAAACCCTGGATCATTTCTGTATGTTTTGCTGCTTTGAATTTAATCATCTGGCGCATGCTCTCTACCATCTCCAAGGAACTCAGAGCGGACAGGAGCCACAGTGGAGGCTGTAGGCTTTGCTTTGAGCAGCCGGTCTGGAGCGCAGCGGGGCGGAGCGCTGACGGAGTATGTGGGATTTCGGGGTTAGCATGACATGTTGCTGTTAGCATAAACAAAACGTGTTGCACAATGCTTGCACACTGTTGCACTTTTATCCCCAGCTTTCTTTCCGCCGTCATCGTAGGTCACTCTAAATGCAAAGTGGTCCCATACAGCAGACCTATAAAGTGCTGCTGGCGCGTCTTCCAACTCCTGTTCTTTCCCACTCGCCAGTCCGACACATTTCTCCACAACAACTGATTTTTTTCTGCTACACCCGGCTACGCTGCTTCGCTTCTTCTTCTTCTTGTTTACTACTGGTGGTTGGCTTTGGTCGCAGTACCGCCACCTTCTGCTCTGGAGTGTAAACGCTTCGCCTATGAGAAAAAGGAGCAGCGCATGAACCGAAAGCAACACATGCAAACCGAACCGAGACAGTCGAACCGAACGGTTCGGACGGTTTTCATAAACCGTTCCAAATCTAATACATACATAGCACAAATGGTCCAAAATAAGTACGCTGTTGACTCCTTGGAGAACTTAGGGGACCTGGGGTCTTCTGGGCCTATATTTGGGTTTTATATCCATAATGTACCAGGCCAAAAATTCCTTTTAATTACCTCCCTTTCAGAGGCATAGACAGGTATGGGGCATTGCAGGCTGACAAATGAAGCCAAACGACCCCCATTCCAAAGGGGGAGACCCGTTCATTTGTTTCTATTTGCCTGCTTTCTAAACAAAGACAAAGCCTTGAACTCAACACTATTTCTGACATTTTGAATTGAAAAATCTTCCTGGATGGGAAGAGAAACAGCTTCAAAATTGGAAACAAAGTCCAGTGGATTGTTTTTTAACTTTTTAGGAATCTACTTTTATTGTTTAGGTTCCTTATTGTTAGAGAAAACTCTTTACTTTAGCAAACACCTATACCACTTTATCTGTTGTATAAGGTCCAGACTATCAGAATCATGCAGTAAATCTGTCATAGTGAGCTACACGGCTCCTGGGCAGCATTTACAAGCCCATCACCATCAGCGGGCCGTCGGAGGAAGTGGGTTCTTTTTGACAGTTCACCATTAAGGTTTTTCTTACCCAGAAAAATACCAAAGTTTAAAATTTCATCGTTTATTGTTTGGCCTTGTCCTGTCAGCAGAGAGGGTCAGTTGTGTTTTTCCATGTGAGACCACAGATTCTTCTCTTCTGTGGGAACTGACAGCATCCGAAGTTCCACTGTGCCTGAATCGGTTTTATGTAACCGGTGTTTGACACAGAGTTACTGTCTTGATTAGTTGACTTATTGCATGCGGCTAAAAGACCAAATTATCTCAAGGCTGAATGCAGTGAAGTATACTTAGCCATTTAGGAAAGATGTATTGGCTGCTGCTGATGCACATTCTTTATTAAATAATCTACTGAATTGGCTTTAAAGAGTTGTTTTGTTAGATTGTTTAATAGCAATGTCACACACTGTAAGTTCTTGACATGGTTTATTAGTGGTTTGACCCCATGTCTTCTTCTACTAATGGTATACTCAGGGCCGGCGATTGCTACAGGCGAGTTAGGCAATTGCCTAGGGCGACAAATGTGTTGGGGGCGCCCTCTAGCGTCGCCCTTAGGCTTACTTCCCATTAATCATAGAATTAGAAAAAAAAAAGCGAATTAAACCGGTTATGAAGCGTCCGTCAGTTTGACTTAACATTACGTATATATAAATAGCAAAATATGAACAAATAAATATACCACCGTTTTTTTATTTATTTTTTCACATTTAAGAGAAAAACGGAAAAGATTCTGATCACTTTCCAAGCGCCCTCCAACCCGGAAGTCGTGACGTCAATCACTGCAGCATGTCCACCAATGTTTTGGAATGAAATTGTAAGCAAACGTACTTGCTTAACTTTGCTCGCGGTCGGGCCCGTCTTAATCATCCACTCAGAGTACCACTGGTAAGCGCACACAGACTTTGTAGCTTGTCCGGTCAGTTAAAAATATTAATTGTGAAATCCGTGTTGTAATCGGAAGCATACAAGCTAGTTAGCTTGAAAAGTAAATAAAGTTTCAGACGTGCTGCGTGATGATGTGTTCAGATTGGCTCAGTAAAACGACAATTAGGTTATCATGATGCGTTCAAGTGTAACGTAAAGAAAACGGGAAATTTTGTTTTTGGCGAGAAACATGAGTAATACAGTTGTATATTGCTCTATATATAATTAAACTACTGATGCCAACATTTATTAAAAATTACATTTAATTTAAAATACAATTATTTATTTGTTAAATATTTTCCTAATCACTAAAAACATGATGAAAAGTGACAGTAGACAATACATTAACCAACAATTGTGAAAATATATTCTAGTTAGTTTTATGTCATTTCGAAGTGGCCTATTACATTAGCCATGTTTATTGAAGGCTAGAAACGTTTTTGTTATGCTCACTTGTTAAGCAATAGAAGCAATACCAGTTCTGTAAAAAAAATTGTTGCATCGTCTTTCCACCAAATAACAGAAAAGTATCGATAGTGGTATCGATAAAGACTCGGATCGATAAGGAGTATCGATAAAGGTATCGATATCAATAAATATTAACGATCCCCATCCCTAATCTTGACATCATTTTTTTCTCAGTATATATATGCAGCAGAATTATGTGCTATATTATTAGCTTGAGAATGGGTAGAAGATACTAATATAAATAAAATATTTTGTAGTGATTATCTGCATTGAGTATTCAAAAGGGATGTACAAATAATCATCAAAATATATGAAGTTATGGCTGTTCATCATAGAATATGTGAACAACAAAAAAAACAACAACTTCAAACTTTTAATTTTGTAATGGTATTCATAAAAGCACTTTTGTTTGTAGAGGGTTAATCCTTTCTTTAATCACTAATCAATGTCAGAAATCAGGGTAAATATACCTGATATATTTTATTTAGAGGAAAATTTTGTTTATCTCATTTCTATTTATGTTCAAATGATTTAATTGAACTGGAACAGAAAATTTAATTTAATGTTTATCAATTACTTTTTTATGTAGTCCTTGGTTGAAGAATTTCTTAAATGTATTATTTTTTATTGTTATTTGGTAATTTATGAAATTGATTTATTTAATATTTGTTTAATGTGTGTTAAATTTGTTAATTGTCTGAAATAAATTCATTCATTGATTCTAGGGCTGCAACAACGAATCGATAAAATCGATAAAAATCGACTTTTAAAAGCGTTGGCAACGAATTTAATCATCGATTAGTTGTGTCGCGCGATTAATGCGTCATCCGCCGCCGCCGTCATCCCGGGGAAGAAAAAAAAAAATATGGCGGAGCGAGTCAGCGCCGCAGTTGCAGTGTTGCCAACTCAGCGACTTTTCAGACCCCTCCAGCGACTATTTTTTTAAAAAGCTACTAGCGACAAATCTGGCGACTTTTTACGGTGTCACTGGCGGCTTTTGGAGACTCTTACGTGAAAGCATGTATCGTTCCTACTCTTCTCCTACAGCGGCAGCTGCTGCCGTGGGGCGCCTCCCCCATCCCAACGCCTTTCTCCCTCTCCCACAAGAATCCCTCTCAGCGTGCAGTCCGAGCCGCAGGATTTTAGTGAGGAGTTTACCCTCAGCGTCCAGACTGCAAATGAAGCGCGCATGCCCCGGGATTGACGGCGCAAATTGATCACAATAATTAAAATAGCCTGCGCTTTGTAAAGTGAAAAAAGTCGTAACATGCAACTTTTGTAAAAACAAATGAACATGGCACGGAAGCACCACTGTTATGACGCAGCACCTGAAAAGAAAACACGTTGGAGCCTTCAATGGCAGTGAAGAGAGCTGATCAGCAGGATGAGTAACCGTGTTTTTTTTCATTTTAAAGTGGGGAAACGTAAGTTAGTTTCTCAGGTAGCTCATCTGATGCTTTCCTTAGCTTGTTAGTAGGTTACAGACAGTGATAAGGTTGGCTTCTTATTTTACTTTTAATTTCATTTGAATTAGCTTAAGCAGCGTTTATATTTTCTTTATAAATAAATTAACTTGCAAATAATGAGGGCAAGGCTTTTAAAGTTTAAATCTTCTGGCAAAGATAAAGTAAAGAAGATCCTGCAATTTATGGAAGTAAAGCAGAATAAAATCCAGCAAGATCAGTAATATGTCAATTCATTATTTGCCACATTCCCATGTAAATATCTGTCTTTGGAGGATGGGTTTTTTAGCACCCCTAGTTCTCTCATTTTTATTCCAAATACAATTTATAATTTGAATCACAGGGCTATTTTTATCTCTAGGGTTCAGGATTTTCTCAAGTAGCAACTTTAACTGCTATACTTTCCTGTCTTAAAAGGCAGAACTCTTCTAGTCTAAAAAAACCTCATTTGTTGAAATGGGGGGGGGGCTATTGTTTGAACCCCTTAGGGGCTTTTAAAAACAAAAATGCCTGTCTCTTTTTGCGCTTTATGAAACAAAGTAGCCTATATTTTGTGGATGTACAGCTACATTTCTCATGTAAGTTTGCGTAGTTTTAACACAAACATTTATTTTTCATATTGCACCAGTACAGTTAATGAGCAACCTGTACTTGTGTGCTTGTTTGTTCTGTCTAAAATGTTTATTTTGGAATGAAGAGGTTAATATAAAAAAAATATTTTGTGTCCGATTCATCGATTAATCGAAAAAATAATCGGCCGATTCATCGATTTTCAAAATAATCGTTAGTTGCAGCCCTAATTGATTCAATCCAGTTTTTTAGTTATACTTTACCTAAGTGTCCTTACAGATGGTTAAAAGTGTTTTTGCACAGTCCTAACTTTGAGTGTGTAATAAATTATTTAAAATAATAAAAAAGAAAAGGTACTGAAATCTATTCTGGTATTTGTCTATGCATCACTCCATGCTAAGTTACAGTTTTTTTCTGAATGCTTAAACACAACCTTGATTCTTATAGCACAATTTCTAAAACTATTAATACTTATAGGAAATCCACTCACTGAGTTCACAAAACTAAAAGAACAAACACAGCTTTGCACTCAATCTGCAATTGAAACAAACACACTTTGCACAACTGTAGGCACAATTCACCGCACAGCACTCTTTGTGGAACTGTAAACACAACTCAATGAAGCACTAAACAGATGCTGAAAACAGTACTGGTATTTCGCACTGCAAAAGTGAGGGGGGGGGGGGGGGGGGGGGGCGCAAAACTCAATCTCGCCTAGGGCAACCAAAGGGCTAGAACCGGCCCTGGGTATACTAAAGACCTTCATTGCTTTTCTTCCCTATTTTGTAATTTTCTTGTAAAAATCATTGGTTTCCTAATCGGTTCCTGTTTTTAATGCAGATTCAGCATTTGAATCATTAGTTCCAGACTGAAAACTTGATGTCTCAACAATACAGAGACACAGTCCTCCCGTTTGTAGATTAAGCTGAAACTTAACTTGGGTTTTAAACATTTAATGGGCTTAAACAGAAGAAAGAAACTGGTCATCAAAACGAAAAGGAATGAGGTCATCTGCACCTAAGAAATTTTGATAAACTTTTTTCATTAACAGCTTGTTTATGGAAAAAAAATTTATCGAAAATTTAACAATTAAGCTTTCTGAGCCAATAAAAATGCTCCCTTTGTTCTGCCAAGATCATTAAAAGCCTAGTGGTGGCTTTTAGGACCACACTTTCCAAAATCCCCCCCCGTCCTGCTCCACTCTGACTTACTTGGAACTCAATGAGAGAATGCGCGACTTTATTATCAAATTCATTGGACCAAAACATGTATGAAAATGAACGCCGAATTTAATTTGACATATTAAAATATGTTCCTTATTTTCCTAACAGAGCACTTCGCTCTCAGTCTGCAGGTTTACTAGTGGTTCCTAGAATTTCTAAAAGTAGAATGGGAGGCAGATCTTTTAGTTCTCAGGCTCCTCTCCTGTGGAACCAACTACCAGTTTTAGTCCGTGAGGCAGACACCCTGTCTACTTTTAAGGCTAGGCTTAAAACTTTCCTTTTTGATAAAGCTTCTAGTTAGAGTGGCTCAGGTTATCCTGATCTATCTCTATAGTTCTGCTGCTATAGGCTTAGACTGCTGGAGGACATAGGGACCCCTTTTTCATCATTCTGCTTCATTCTATCTCTATTCTCCCACTCTGCAGAATCTGTTAGTTCAATCTCTAACGTTCTGCTCTCTCTGCTTTTTCTCATAGTAGCTTCATCTGGTCTGTTCCTGTTTGGCTGTGACTCCATCCTGGAGAGAAATATCAGCTGTGCTGCTGCCATCAACACCTTATAGAGGATAGAGTTGGGCCTTTTTTCAGTGTTTAGTCCCGTTTCTCTTTAGACATAGCTATGGACTCAGCTTTTACTGTGACTAAAAGGATGCACTCTCTTCCATTCCTTATGACATATAAACTATCTCAGAGCACCGTGTGCAGCTGATATCTGTCATCTTTTCTAACATAGAAAGTAGTTTATAGATCAGTGCTTTTATGTTCCTTTTTCTATGTCTGCTTCGGTCTCCTTGAACCCCAGTGGGCCTCAGCAGATGGCCGCTCACCCTGAGCCTGGTTCTGCTGGAGGTTTCTTCCTGTTCAAAGGGAGTTTTTCCTCTCCACTGTCGCTACAAGCATGCTTAGTGTGAGGGATTGCTGAAGAGTCAATGAGTCGATGCAATCAGCTGGTTTTCCTTAGATAGAAAACTTTGAATCAATCTGACTGGATGATCTGGTGAACTGGAAAGTGACCTGAGATGACATGTGTTGTGAATTTAAATAAACTGAACTGAATTGAATTGTAGTGAACAGGGGGTAACGAAGGGCAATCAGCCTCTAACGACCACCTCCCCATCAGGAATCGTAAGGTCAGGAGTCAGTCGGTCGTGGTAAGGTGGTCGTGGCAAATCCTCTGTTGAAGCAGAGCTGCAAGTGTTTTACCACAACCTTGAGGACTGTGCATGTGAATACAACGGAGTTGTTCTTCTCATGGGTGGTTCTAGACAGGGGCCAACGGGTGGATAATGTCCTCGCCCCTGTTATGGCCCCTGTACTGAAGACATAATACTCAAATGATCATAATATGTGCTGGAACAGACACGGTTACTGATCGGTCCTTTGGATCTATTTCAATTTTTTTTATCCCAAAAAATTCTGTTTTACAATGTATTTAAAAACAAAAAGCTGATCGCTTCAGTAGTTTTGAGATAGGATCCCAGTTTTTATCCACTAAATGTTATTTCAAAACAAATTGAAAAACAAACTAATTATTACAGCTGAATTTATTTATTTATTTTTTGTTCTAATTCTGATTTCATAGAAAACTAATTTAAACTTAAATTAAGTTAAAATATGTAAATTTCCTAAATTATGAATGTATATCGACCTAATATTCAAAATAATAGCTTTATTTGTCTTATTTATTTATTATAGCTTTTATTATTATTATTTTTAACAGTGTCCTGTCTGGCAATGCGGCAACAAGGATAATTGTCTTGATGCCAAAAAAAACCCCAACAGGTTTTACTTTCACAAGTGGAGCAGTACGGCTATCGCTATCGTGTTCCGCTTGATTTATGCATATAAATAGCTTTATTTGATCTTAGGTGCGGGATTTGTATTTTGATTTTAACGATAATCCAAATCAATCTCGAGCCGAAAATAAATATTTTAGTTGGAAGACATAACTTTGAATGGAAATTTTACTTCATGAAGCTCTCTTAATATATTTGAATCCCATCGTTATATAGTTTGAACTGTAGCTGCGTGCTATTATGGAAAATTTCGCACAGTGTTTGCCCGGCTTTACTTATTCCATAGCAGGTATGTTGTCACTTGAGGATAACACAGAGATGCACTACAGATACCATTTAGTGCATAATTTGGATGAAGGAATAGAGTAATAAAGTCAAAGCTTACAAAGAGGTTTCCTTCTGTGCAGGAGGCCCTTTGTTCAAACCTGATCCTTTTATTTTTCCCCCTTATCTCTGAACAGCTGCTCAGCCTCCATTTCTGTCTCCTCAGTATTTCATGCTTCCTTCTCATTACTAGATTTAACTTAATTTCATCCAGATTTCTTTGATTGAAATCTGCATTCTGATGTTTAACCCTTTAAAGCCTGATCCAAGAATAAAACAAAACAGAAAATTACTTTTTTTTTCGGTTTGAAGTCGTAATTTGGCCTTTTAATAAAATATGTAAAAAGAAAAAAGAGAAATACATTTTTGATATTAATAATTTATTACTATGTGATAAGTCAAGATTATTTTTTGTGTAGTCTTCTGCCCTCTGTTATCAGGTATATCTGATTATGTACAATAGGATTTTGAGCAAAGTTTTTACCATTAAATTATGCAAAAGGTGTCAGACGCAAAACATTACAGAAACCGTATGTATTAAATACGATACATTTGGCATTACAGGGTTAACATCACCCCATGCATGAATGCCAGCAGCTAACAGCCGTTTGTGCTTTATACACTTTAAATAGGAGCACATTTCTGAAAGGTTCTAAGCTTTGGTGTTAAAATGTTTTTGGGTTGATTTTTTTTAAATAGTTCAGTAATATTCCTCCCATGACTGATGAAGTAATTCAGTAGAAACGAAAAATAATGTTTGATCATTAAAATCGTTAAAATCCCCTGATGTATTGATGCGTAGAACCAACTGCTATAGATTCTACACCACCTCAATTTAATTGAGTTTATTTCTATGGAGCCAATTCATATCATCTCAGGTCACTTTATAGAGACAATTTAACCAGATCATCCAGTCTGATTGGTTCAAAGTTTTCTATCTAAGGAAATCCAGTTGTTTGCATCGACTCATTGACTCTTCAGCAATCCCTCACACTAAGCATGCTTGTAGCGACAGTGGAGAGGAAAAACTCCCTTTTAACAGGAAGAAACCTCCAGCAGAACCAGGCTCAGTGTGAGCGGCCATCTGCTGAGGCCCACTGGGGTTCAAGGAGACAGAAGCAGACATAGAAAAAGAAGCATAGATACAAAAGGCAACTGTCAACCAGCTCCACAGGCGGCCCCGTCCAGGAAACACACAGCCAGGCAGACGAGCTCCGAGCCAGCTCCCATGTCAGAGGATGAAGAGAGCACATCCAGTTAGTCACAGTCAGAGAAACAGGACTACACTGGAAAACAGGCCAAGCTCCAACATCTAGAAACAAAGGTGTTGATGGCAGCAGCACAGCTGATATTTCTCTCCAGGATGGAGTAACAGCCAAACACAACACATGAGGATGCTGAAAGTCGGCCCGATGGAAAAATTCTCACATGACTGGAGAATCGGCCCGAAAAGAGTAAAAAACCGTAGTGTATGCCTGGTTTAGCTGGGATGTTAGAATGGCCAAGTCAAAGTCAAGGCATAAATCCAATTGAAAAATGTTGCTTAACTTGAAAATTGATACTCAGCATTAGGGGTGGAACGGTTCATAAAATCCATGGTTCGGTTCACGGTTTCGTGGTCACAGTTTTCGGTTCGGTATATGTTGACTGTTAGCCTGACATGTTGCTCGTGTTGCTGTTAGCATAAACAAAACGTGTTGCACAATGCTTTCACACTGTTGCACTTTTATCCACAGCTTTCTTTCCGCCGTCATCGTAGGTCACTCTAAATGCAAAGTGGTCCCATACAGCAGACCTATAAAGTGCTGCTGGCGCATCTTCCAACTCCTGTTCTTTCCCACTCGCCATACCCACACAATTCTCCACAACAACTGATTTTTTTCTGCTACACCCGGCTACGCTGCTTCGCTTATTCTTCTTCGTGTTTACTACTGGCGGTTGGCTTTGGTCGCAGTACCGCCACCTTCTGCTCTGGAGTGTAAACGCTTCTCCTATGAGCTGATGAAGGTTCTCAGTCATCCAGGTCATAGTCAATCCTTAAAAATTCAAAAAATATCCACTGGACTTGGTTTTCAAGATTTGAAGACGTTTCGCCACCTCTCCAGGAAGCTTTCTCAATTCAAATGTGTCTCCTATGAGACAATAATAGGCTTCGCCTATGAGAAAAAGGAGCAGCGCATGAACCGAACGCAACACATGCGAACCGAACCGAGACAGTCCAACCGAACGGTTCAGCATTCAGTTTAGCTTGAGCTATAATGGGAAGACGAACAGGAATACAATGTCAGTACTCAGATGGGAAATACAGGAATAAAAGAAAAAAAACCAAGTGCAAGTAAAGGAAAATCAGGAAGCTTGAGTTGGTCGGATTTTAACCCATTACTCTTCTTACTGATTCATCAGTACCTGATCAATAAAATCAATTGGGGGCTCTTCTGTAAGTGGGGTAAATGACTGACCATCTGCTGTCCTGGAAAGAACCACAATGAACTGGTCCGGACAAAAACGAGACACCGGATATATTTCCTTTAAGGCCGGAAGGTCAGAGCACTTAAAAAAGTTCTCCTTTTGTTCTGTGCCTCAGAGAAAATAAGTCTGGATCTAAAACCTGAAGTGATGCATGGAATGAAAATGGCCCCCTATGATAATATGTTGGGATTAGCTGCTAACATCGCCTCCAAGCTTGACCACACTGGCGATCATAAATACAGAGATTTCTTAAATTTACCCTCAATTTGATCAGGCAAATAGGATGATTTGCGTGTTTTTACTGTTAAAATAAGAGAATTAGATAATATGCACTTGAAATAAGACAATGGAATTGTTTTTTTCCTATTTTAAATGTAAATCATCTTGTTCCATTGGCAAAATGTCTCACTTAATACCTCAATTCAAGAAAAAATGCAATTATATTAAGGAAAAATTACTTAGATTGAAACTTTTTGCAGTGTAACCACACTGGAAAATTATCTTTCATAAATTAAGTGTATTTACCATTAATTCACTGCAAAAAATCTAAATCTAGATAAGTCCTTTTTTCTCAAAATAAGTGCATTTGTTCTTGAATTGAGGAGGTAAAAGAGACATTTTGCCAATGGAACAAGACAATTTACACTTAAAATAAGAAAACACAATTGCATTGTCTTATTTTAAGTGAATATTATCTAATTATCTTATTTTAAGAGTAAAATTACTCATTCCATTGGCAAACTATCTCATTAACCTGCTCAAATTAAGGGTGAATACACTTTATTTAGGAAATTTTTACTTATTTAGAAATTTTACTTATTTGAGTAGGTAAATGACATAGTTTGCCAACTGAATGAGTATTTTTACTCTTAAAATAAGAGAATTAGATAATATGCACTTGAAATAAGACAAATCAATTGTGTTTTCTTATTTTAAGTGTAAATTGTTTTGTTTCATTGTCAAAATGTCTCTTTTACCTCCTCAATCCAAGAACAAATGCACTTATTTTAAGAAAAAATTACTTATCTAGATTTTGATTTTTTCCAGTGTGGTTTGCATCATCAGAGTGTGACGTAAAACAGCAGCTGGAGGAACTGACAGGAGGAGAAACAGGAAAAGACGGCTCGGGGAAGGAAGAATGACAGAATACAAGAGGAAAACTGGGACAAAGGAACCATATGCACTAAACAAACACAGCAGAGGTGTTGCTTGAAAAGCCTGGGACATATGTTGTCTCACACTCTAAAAGCTGGCGTCTGAACATGCTGAGATAAAGTCGCTGCTCCTTTTGTCTCCATTATTGACGTTACTCTGATATAATCGATAACAGATGACAGGCTGCAGGGCTTTGGCGTGCATTCACCCACCGCCCCGTTTTTGACAGAATAACAAGCACTCTTGCAGAAGCACAAACAAGACACCCTACAGACGCTGCAGGTCCAGACCGAGTGGAAAAGATTGTGGATAGTATCTGACAGATGTTGGGGCTCACTTTAAACAACAGCAGAAACACGGGGATTGATAGAAATAAAGAAAACCAAAGACAAACCTTCAAAATCCGAAATAATCCCCTCCAAGTGTGGGTTTACTCCACCATCAGACATTTTCTTTCTGGCTTAAATCTTAACAAAATAATTATTTTTTTCCCTTGAAGTGGTTGCTTTTTAAATCTGCAGAATAGAGCCAATAGGAAACCAGATTCAAGCCCCAGCTCTCAGTGAAGGAAGCAGCTAACCTTCCCACTAACTTTTCTCTATTGCTGCACACAGAGTGAGGGGAAAAGGCGAGCCTCCTCCCTTCTCCTCCTCCCTGTAGTTTGAAACACACTCACACCCCTCCTCTAGTGTCCTGTGTATGAGTGAGTGTCCCCTGCCCCCCACGCACTCCTGCGTATTCACGCAGACGGCCGCCATCATATTCTGAGACTCTCCTCAGCTGAGAGGCTCCCAGGTGTGACTTCTTATTCAGCTTCCAAGCAGCTAAATTAAAGGAAAAGTCCGGTCAGCAAAGAATAATCAATGGGTCATAATATAGACCTAAAACTCATACGTCCGCAGGGATTTCAATCTGAAAAACTCACATGAAGAGGAAAGACAATTAAAAGAAAATTATTGATACAATTACTTTGTCTGTGGCGCTCAGACCTCGGCAGGAAACATAGTGCTGAATTTTGATAGATATGCAAGAAACAGGAGCAAAGAATAGGGCTGTTTCCCTCCCAGGCATGAAACTGGTGGTGGAGTGGAATCGTACGAAAAGTTATGCACAGTATTTCATACGTTTTTCACATTTTTCCACGAAAAAACACATCAGTGCGCATGCGCAGCAAGACAGACGAAAATAGCAGATCCGCTGACGGACGTAAAACTGGGAAGAACAGTACGATAATTACTTCTTCGGGTCTCTAACTAGGTTGCTTGCTGTTTTGTTTCTTAGGGTTAGGGTTAATTGTATGTTAAATTCTATGTTATTTAATGGTGCGTAAGATGTGCACGCGCAAGGATATCTTGTCTCGAGGCAAGACGTAAAAATACGACGAAATGAGACGAAAAAAACGTCAAAAACGTACGAAATTACTGTGCATAACTTTTCGTATGATTTCATACGAACAGATAATGAGAATACACTGAGATAGATGGAGTTGGTCAGTCTGTAGACTGCTGGTTAGCAAGACGGTATGCTGAGCTTTATGGGGAGATCCAGTGGACTGCGTGAGCTGATACTAGAGCTTCACTCAGGGACCTGGAAGATGGAAGTCCAGGTTGAGAGAACCTGTCCATGATGAGCAAGCATGAAGCAACAGTGGAGAGAAAAAAACTCCCCATTGGGAAGAAACCTCTGGCAGAACCAGGCTCAACATGGCAGTCTTCTGCCGGACCGGTTAAAATGAGACGCGGAACGCAGTAAGAGTCCGGGAGGAATGATGAAGCTTTAGCTACGATGGTGGAGGAGGGGTAACCTTTCTCCGTACTAACAGAGCGATGACGAAAACACAACCACAAGCCAGGCTACTCTTGCCGAAACCAGTCGGGAGAAGAGCAAAAACATCTTTTCCTCTGAGAAAAGCCTCCAGAGCAGTGTTTTGCTCTTCTTTCAGTGAAGAAATACTCTGTAATTCCCATAAAACTTGCTCGATAGCCACGCTAACGCTAGTTTCATCGGCTGAAGCCGCCATGTTCTTTAGACTGAACTGTCGCGCTTCTCATTGCGTCACACCTCAACCCGCCTCAAAGCCAACGCTGATTGGACATTCGTTTGGTGAACGGCTCCAAATTTTCTTTAACGGAGAGTCTCCAGACTGATCTGCGAGTGAAACCTTGAAAGCTCGCGAGATCAGGATGGTCTCACGAGGCTAGCGGTCTTTTGCCGGACCGGTTGAAATGAGATGCGGAAAGCTGTAAGAGTCCTGGAGGAATGACGCTCTGATGAAGCTTTAGCTACGATGGTGGAGGAGGGGCTGGAGGTGGGTTGAATCGGGGTCATCTGAATGAAGTCACCATCACCGGCGCACCAGGCAGCGGATAAGTTGCAGATCGGAGGCCTTTTAAGATGAACGTTGGATGCCGATTGGCTTTTTTTTGAGTTGTGGTTCAAAGCTGATTGGCTGTGTCACAGATGGATGTAGGAAAGCAATCAGTTTCTTCAGTTGAACTTCCGCCGAGGCTCCATTTAATGAATTTAGCTTTAATCAGTAAAAAAAATAAAAATAATCTTGATCGAGTCTTGGACAAACATGTTAGCATAGCCGTAGCTGTAGCTAAGTCTGTTTTAGAGACTAAACTAGCTAAAGGAGTTTTAATCACCTTCCACTCTTCCATTAATGAAATAGTATCCCGTCTGGCGCCTAAGAAGTACATGTCAGACTTAATAATATTAATTTAGCGATAGTTTCAAGGTGTAGCTTTATTGTATATCTCGTACCATGTCTTTCAGTTGTGCTGTTCTTTTTTCATCTCGTTACAGATGATGAAGCAGACTGTAAATGTTTTCATTTTATCCTTTCTATCTCTTCTTTCTTTTCATCTTTTTTCCTTTTCTTCTTCTGTGTTTCTGCTCTATTTACATTGCAGTGTCCATATAAACTGTAAAACTCCCTGCATAATTATAATAAAGCAATTTATATGCATAAATCAAGCGGAACACTATGGGGATAGCCGTACTGCTCCACTTGTGAAAGTAAAATATGTTGGGCTCTTATTTTGGCAACAAGACAATTATTCTTATTGCCACATTGCCAGACTGTAAAAAAAAAAAACAAGTTTCAACACATCAAAAAACGTGTAACACAGGGCTCTGTAGCGCAATGCATAGCGCATGGGACTTCTAGATACTGAAAACAATTCAAAGGTTATGAGTTCGAGTCCCTCCAGAGTCGCTTTATATTATGTATTTGCAGAGATGGGAAGTAACGAAGTACAAATACTTCGTTACTGTACTCAAGTAGATTTTTCTGGTATTTTTACTTTACTTTACTACTTATTTTTATGGCGACTTTTTACTTCTACTCCTTACATTTTTACACAAATATCTGTACTTTCTACTCCTTACATTTTAAAAAATTGGCTCGTTACTTTAGTTTTGAATCATTTCAATGGAGTTACCGTTATTATTTTTCACGTCATCAATACCAAATTCAATCTAATTGGATGGGAATCCACGTTGCATTTGACGCACCACTACAAGATGAATCGACAGATTCGGCGGTATTCATTGCCGGCAAATCCTTGCAGCTTGGTGGCGGTGGCGTTAGCATAGTAGCATGGACGACGAGATGATTGAAAATGAACACAACGGAGATCTAGTCCTATTGGCAGACATCCATTTAAAATGTAGGCAACGGCATGAAAAAAGTGGTTTCTACTTTTACTTTTATACTTTAAGTAAATTTACAAGCCTGTACTTTGTTACTTGAGTAAAGAAGTTTAATCAGTACTTCCACTTTTACCAGAGTATTTTTTAACACAAGTATCTGTACTTTTACTCAAGTACGGAAAGTGAGTACTTTTGCCATCTCTGATAAACCAGAGATTTGTTGAAACTGTCTTGCGTTAATGACCACTTTACCCCCAAGGATTAAATAAAGCTTCGTTAAAATGCAAGTTCTTCCTAAAGTACTAGCATAGTGAATAGAATGTTCTTTCGTTTTGTCATATTCAATAAAAAAAATTATAATAATAAAATGAAACAAAATAAAAAGTTGCCTAATTACGTCATTTTCCACCAATGTGTTACTGGCCCTCCCAAACAACCCACCTCTCTTCCTTCGTGGTGCCCATCTACATTAAGATCCAAAATTTTAAGTAAAAAAAGTGAGATTTTAATTTGACACATGCAGCCAATCACAGGCAGTAACTCAATTATTTCCAGGACAAATTGAAGAGGATGTTAAAATCAAGTATCCATCAAAAAATTGGGCTGCTTTGAGTATTTCTACTGATGTCTAAAACAGCTAGTCTGGTTAATGTGGAAATGATTCCTTCATTAATTTGTCCTCTGTGACTCGGTTTGAAGAAGAAATGGAGGAATGCTGAGCCTGCTGGGTAAATCAGACCACGTAACCCAACACTGGTGCCGTTTTCTGGCAGAGACGGCGATGAAAAGCTGGTGTTTAATGCGCCAGCCGTGCTTTAATGCTCGTCCTTGAAACCGAGTTATGAAAGCGTGGCTGGCAATGAGACGTTGTTAAAAACGTGTTGATAGAAAAAGAGAAGTGATGAAATGTCAAAGTTGCCAACAAACTCCTATTTAACACAGTGACCTGGTGGAGCCTTTCATCTACGAAACTTCATAAAAATCTATGAAGCGGAGAAGCAACTACAGAGCAGTGATCCACTAATTCCTGTTTGTCTCCAGATACAAATGCATTTCAGATTTGTTAATATCTAGGCAGTTAAGTCAAAAGACATCATGACTTAGATGACATCTAGGTTTTCAATAACATTTAGCTAATGCCACTAAACAGTGTGGAAAATGTAGAGAGAATGTGACCTGAAAGAAAAGCTCCATTCTTAGTGGCATAAATAGGACCCTAAGCGCTCCCATAGGCCCCTAACCCTAACACATTAGAGGTCACTGAGAATAACACTGAGTGTTTCTGAGCCAGTCTGGTTACCTAAAACAGCTTCCCAAAGGTGTCTGCGGAGAAAGAACAGCGCATGGAACATGCAGCGTATGTGTTTATTAAAATGACTTCACTAAGTCAGATTCTGTGTCTCCTGACAGAAACTCAACAAATTAAGACCAAGGAATTTGTACAGAAGGGGATTAGGTCCACTGGAAAAAAATTTAAAAAGGTGAAGGGATTTTTTTTTATTTCACTTGAGTTTAATATGGGAAAATCTCAGAATTCTGATTATTTTTTTCCTTCTAATTCTGACTTTCTTTTGGAGAAGAGGATTCGTTCCACTGGAATCAAAAATAAGTTAACAGATTTTCTTTTATCTTATTTGAGTCTAATATGGGAAAAAGTCAGACTTCTGAGTTTAATCTCAGGATTCTGAATTTTTCATAGAATTTTAGCTTTTTCCTAATAATTCTGATTTTCCCCACAAATTCTGACTTTCTTCAATAGAAGAGGATTATTTCCACTGGAAAAACATAATAAAGTTAACAGATTTTCTTTTATCTTATTTGAGTTAAATATAGGAAAAAGTCAGACTTCTGACTTTAATCTCTGGATTCTGAATTTTTTCATAGAATTCTAACTTTTTCCTAATAATTCTGATCCCCCCCCCCCCCCCCACAAATTCTGACTTTCTTTCAATACAAGATGATTAGTTCCACTGTTACTAAAGTTAATAAAGTTAACAGAATTTCTTATTTGAGTTTCATATGGAAAAAAAGTCAGACTTCTGACTTTAATCTCAGGATTCTGACTTTTTTCATAGAATTCTGTTTTTTTTTCCTTCTAATTCTGACTTTCTTCTGGAGAAGAGAATTCGTTCCACTGGAAACAAAATGAAGTTAACAGATTTTCTTTTATCTTATTTGAGTTTAATATGGTAAAAAGTCAGAATTCTGACTTTAATCTCAAAATTCTGACTTTAATCTCAGGATTCTGACTTTAATCTCAGGATTCTGACTTTAATCTCAAAATTCTGACTTTAATCTCAGGATTCTGACTTTAATCTCAGGATTCTGACTTTAATCTCAAAATTCTGACTTTAATCTCAGGATTCTGACTTTAATCTCAGAATTCTGACTTTAATCTCAAAATTCTGACTTTAATCTCAGGATTCTGACTTTAATCTCAGGATTCTGACTTTAATCTCAAAATTCTGACTTTAATCTCAAAATTCTGACTTTAATCTCAGGATTCTGACTTTAATCTCAGGATTCTGACTTTAATCTCAAAATTCTGACTTTAATCTCAGGATTCTTACTTTTTTCATAGAATTCTAACTTTTTCCTAATAATTGTGATTTTTCCCCCACAAATTCTGACTTTCTTCAATAGAAGAGGATTTGTTCCACTGGAAAAACATAAAAAAGTTAACAGGTTTTCTTTTATCTTATTTGAGTTTAATATGGTAAAAACAGTCAGAATTTTGGGTTTAATGTAAAAATTCAGACCTTTTTCCCATATTAATCTCAAATAAAATGTAAAAAAAAAAAAATATGTTAACTTTTAAATGTTTTTCTGTGGCCTTTATCTTCTTCCGTAACTTTCAATACAGGAATTTTATCAAAATCATTTTTGAGATTTCTGAGAAAAAAATGAAATGGAAAAACACAATACAGAATATATCTTCCTGTGAATCCATAGGAATTCTGATAGTAATTCGTTAGACCTCTGCTCTGCACCTTCACATAGCTGTGCACTGAACTCTGTTAGAATGTGGAAGCTGGGATATCAAACCAACAACCACAAAAACATGTTCGCTTCTCATTGCTCTCCATGTTCCTGCACACCATTATCTATAATAACTTAACTTCTTCATTCCCTCTGCAGGTTATTGCAGCCAAGAGCAATGCTGATTTTAAAGCTAAATTATTTTAAGAGATTTAAGATATGTGACCTAAATAAATTGCAATCAGCCTCCAAGGCAGACGATTAGGTTTGAAACACACGTTTCTCACAAGGTTGTTTAGAAATGAAAAATGAAGTTTCATGGACGGGTTGTAGCAGAAACGGAGAGCTCATTACTCTTCAATGAACATAGATCTTTTTTTTCTGGATGAAAAAGAGCTTTATCCTTGGAAACGGATATAACGCCACTTAGTGGTAACGGGGAAATGGATGAAGTAAGACCTCCTGTTTTGCAAAGTTCTCTTTGCAGGAAAAGACGATCAGCAGTAATGGTGACGCCTTACCCCCAAACTAACCATCAAAAAGTCACTGAGTTTCAAACACTTCTTTATATTTCCAACTACAGCTATAGTTCTAACAATAAGTCAGCATCCAGACCTTCTGTGGCAACTATGGGCAGGGGTGGATTTAGGAAATTTGGGGCCTTGGGCAAAGACAGGCAGGGGCCCTCTGAATGGAGAAGACAACACATAGAACAGAGCCATTCTCCAGATATAGAAATGTTAATAGAATAGACATCCATTATCTGTTCTAGGTTGTGTCCCTCTCTTCTTGTCCCTTTTCTTCTTGTTTTCCTCTCTATGTTTTGTACTCAGCTGACTTTTCATGCTGTCTCTAAAGGAATGAAAGATTTTTTCCAAGCACTAAGCTCACTTAGCTGATTGCTCCTTCCTGTGTTTCCAAAAAGGCCAAAGTAAATAACCCAGTCCTTCTTTTCACTGTAGACAAGCCATGATCGGCTTATCTGTTCTCCATTTTTCATTTGGATGAAATAATAGCTGCATGAATCATGACAGCAGACAAGATAGAGGAGAGCAGGAGGCGGGGTTACCAATCTACTCGCTCTGGAGAGCAGAGTTCGCTGCTTTTAGATGTTGTCTCCAAAGTCTCCAGTAGCAGAAAAAAGTCTCTAGATTTGGCGCTAGGAGCTTTTTAGAAATCAAAGTGCTAGAGGGGTCTGAAAAGTGGCTAAATATAGCGACTAAAGCGCTAAGTTGGCAACACTGCTCTTTGCGTGGTTTGTTTTCAAATGGTTTGCTGCTGTCTGATTGGACCTTTCTGAACATGTGCAGCAAATGGACTGATCCAATATGGTGGACACTGAAGGGGGGGGGGGGGGGGGGGGGGGGGGGGGGGGCTGAGACACACTTAATATTATCAGCGTTCTGATGGGATTTTAGCCAAAGGATTTTATCAAAAACAAAATTAATGTGAAAAAATAAGGAATAGTTGTATTAACCATACATGTAAACAGAGTTTTATGGGGCCCCCAGGAACTTGGGGCCCTAGGCAACTGCCTGGTATTGTTTAATGGTAAATCAATGGTAAATCAGCAAGAAAATGATGTTGATTTCTGCCCATATCAGTCCCCAATGAGACCAGGCAGATAATCATGTTGTATGTTAGAGTCTACTTGGTAGAATTTCAGGACCACTCAAATCTAGGAAGCTAATTGATGTTTTTATCCAACTCTGCTTGAACACACCAAGGTTTTTATCAAGATTAAGATTTAATAAAATATGATGGTTTCATTAGACTATTCTATATAAACGCAATCTAATATGACTGATATTTGAATAATATGACAGAAGCCTATTTAATGTGAATAAACTTTAATTATTCTCATTAGGCGTTATGTAAACTACTTCCCAGCTGCTACTGGAAACCTGTTTCCTCCATTGCAGTTTTTCTTGTTGGAGTAAATAATAAAACTCCAAGCATTTCTTTCTGGCCAGCTGTGTTTTTGTTTTGTTTTTTGTAGAACAATAATGTGAGCTGCAGTTCTAATTTTTGATTCATAGTTTGCTCTAACAGCTTTAAAGGAAACCAGCCTTGTTCTGCCTAGCGCCATTCTCCCCGCTTTCCAAGCTAAATCAATGGGAACTACTAGACACATCTGCAATCAACAACAATTATTGAAGATTTCCAGAGGACTTCACCATTGAAATTCACCAGAGCTATAGTGAAACTGACAATGCCCACGTGCATGGCAGCTGGATGCTGGAATACATCGGGTAAAAGTGAAAAAAAGAGTTATTCCACCTTTCTGATTCCTGATCCTCCACGGACGGGTTGGTCGTTGGATCGCCAACTTGAAGAGGGAGGATTTGCCATTAAACGTCATATGGATGCCTCCAGTAAAGCACATTTAAATTAAGTTACTCTTAATTAAAAACACTGATCATTTATTGAACAAGATGTGATAATTTCATATTTAAAGTACTTTCAGAAGTTTGAATTCTGAATATGACTTTTCCTTTAAGGAAACCAGCCTTGTTCAGCGTTTTACCAGTCAAGTTAGTTGTTCCAAATTTAGTTAGATGTTGGAGCTTGGCCTGTTTTTCAGTGTAGTCCTGTTTCTCTGACTGTGACTAACTGGATGTGCTCTCTTCATCCTCTGACATGGGAGCTGGCTCGGAGCTCGTCTGCCTGGCTGTGTGTTTCCTGGACGGGGCCGCCTGTGGAACTGGTTGACAGTTGCCTTTTGTATCTATGCTTCTTTTTCTATGTCTGCTTCTGTCTCCTTGAACCCCAGTGGGCCTCAGCAGATGGCCGCTCACACTGAGCCTGGTTCTGCTGGAGGTTTCTTCCTGTTCAAAGGGAGTTTTTCCTCTCCACTGTCGCTACAAGCATGCTTAGTGTGAGGGATTGCTGAAGAGTCAATGAGTCGATGCAATCAGCTGGTTTTCCTTAGATAGAAAACTTTGTATCAATCTGACTGGATGATCTGGTGAACTGGAAAATTCCTTTAAATGACATGATGTGAATTGGCGATATCCAAATAAACTGAAGTGAGTTAATCTCTCTGATATAAATGTAATAAATAAATAAAGATTAAAACAGGAATCCAGACTGAATCAAACCCACTTAGTTTTAATGGTTTTTGCTGCTTTTTTTTTAACCCTAAATGAACAGAAGCGTTCCGCCTGTGAAACCTGCCATGTGTTGTTCATCTAAACTGTTTGAAGATATAAGTGTAAAAGAATGCAGCAGAGGGACTGCTTTCACTTTCACGAGCGTGTGCACTGTTCTGTAAAAAACATATATATACCCCAAGCCTGTGTTGTAGTTCAGCGTAAACACAGCCTGTAAGGCATTTGCTCCTGTGTATTTGTGCACATACCCATTTACTTTGTGAGTACGCGTACTTTAATATGTGCCTGTACACACGTGTGGTTTCCTAACTGTGACTCTGGAATCGGGCGTGTTTGTGTGTCTGTTCTCCTGAAATAGCCCAGTAAACACAGAGGTCTGTGGATGAATTTAAAGGAGATATTTGTTTCACCAAAACCATTCAGCCACAATCTCTTCGCCGCTAAGTGTTTTCAAAAGCTTTCTCAAACCTCGAGCAGCTGTTATACTAAATTATTATGGAGATATTCCCAGACAAAAAAAAGAGTTTTGTTGTAAAGTATTCTTTGGCTCATGAGTGTTAACTTTCCTGGTTCCTAATGAAGAAGTTCAATTGCTTTTTGTTACAGCTTAGATTTCTTTATTGCATGTCAGCCCCACAGAGCTGTAGATTCCTCATAAATTTCTAACATCAAAATGTTACTTTAATTTAATGGTAAATGGCCTTTACTCTGTCTAGTTGTAAAAAACAAAAAAAAAGAAACAAAAACAAAGGGGGTTGTTGGATTTTTTTGTTTTTGTTTTTGGAAGCATACATAGCCTAATTAGGCTAGGATAGAAGAGATCACATCTCTCCTATCCTGGCTTCTCTTCATTGGCTTCCTGTGAAATCCAGAATAGAATTTAAAATCCTCCTTCTCACATATAAAGCTTTAAATGGCCAAGCTCCATCTGATATCAGAGATCTGATTGTTCCTTATGTTCCTAACAGAGCACTTCGCTCTCAATCTGCAGGTTTACTAGTTTAATTCAATTCTATTCAGTTTATTTCTATAGCTCCAATTCACATCATGTCATCTCAAGGCACTTTACAGTTCAACCAGATCATCCAGTCAGATTGATTCAAAGTTTTCTATCTAAGGAAAACCAGCTGATTGCATCGACTCATTGACTCTTCAGCAATCCCTCACACTAAGCATGCTTGTAGCGACAGTGGAGAGGAAAAACTCCCTTTGAACAGGAAGAAACCTCCAGCAGAACCAGGCTCAGTGTGAGCGGCCATCTGCTGAGGCCCACTGGGGTTCAAGGAGACAGAAGCAGACATAGAAAAAGAAG